>NW_025316770.1:0-41430 GCF_910594005.1 Cervus elaphus
ACTTGGAAAGGGACACTTGGTCTCCCGCCTCAGCTGGAGAGGCGTCCCAATTGCCCTGCCAAGCCTCGAGGAGAATCCAGAGTTGTCCCTCGCAACTAGGCAGGAGTCCTGACGTCGCTGAAGAAACACGTGGGTGGAAGGGCCATCCCCGTCGTAACTCGAGAATATACCCCAGGTTCCCGCCGCAACTCGAGAAAAACCATGAGAATTCCCCCTCGCCGCGAGATGAGGCCCGATTCCCCTGCACTGCGTGCAGAGCAATTCCGTCTTGCACATCACACATGAAAGGAGCCTTGATTTCCTTGATGGCACTCCAGAGAAACCCCAAGAACACTGTTCCAAGGCTAGAGGGATCCTGAGGTCACTGTAGCAACACGAAAGAGCTCGGTGGACCAAGAATCAACACGAGATGAGAGGTTAGTCCCTGGCTTCGACTCCTGAGGAATACCACCTTACCACAAGCACCTCAAGAGGAGGCTTCTCTCAGCTCTAGGTATGTGAGAGGGATCCTGAGTTTGCGGCCTCAAGTGGAATGGACACCGCGATGCCCTGACTCGACATAAGGCCGGATATGCCTGCAGTGACTTGAATGCAGGCTCGCCTTGCATCTCCCAAGAAGAAAGGATGTCTGAATCCCCTGTGGAGACCACAGAGAAACACCTAGTTCCCCACCTCATCGCGACCGCAGGCCTCACATCCTTTGAAAACTCCAGAGGTACGCGGAGATCAGTGCCTCCAAAGGAGACGATGCCTGACTCCTCGTGAAACTTGATAGGAGTCCCAGGATTCTTGTGGCACGTGGAAAGGGACCCTTGGTCTCCCCCCTCAGCTGGAGAGGCGTTCCAATTGCCTTGCCAAGCCTCGAGGAGAATCCCGAGTTGTCCCTCGCAACTAGGCAGGAGTCCTGACGTGGCTGAACAAACACGTGGGTGGAAGGGCCATCCCCGTCGTAACTCGAGAATATACCCCAGGTTCCCGCCGCAACTCGAGAAAAACCATGAGACTTCCCCCTCGGCGCGAGATGAGGCCCAATTCCCCTGCACTGCGTGCAGAGCAATTCTGTTTTGCACATCACACATGAAAGGAGCCTTGATTTCCTTGATGGCACTCCAGAGAAACCCCAAGAACACTGTTTCAAGGATAGAGGGATCCTGAGGTCACTGTAGCAACACGAAAGAGCTCCGTGGACCAAAAATCAACTCGAGATGAGAGGTTAGTCCCTGGCTTCGACTCCAGAGGAATACCACCTTACCACAAGCACCTCAAGAGGAGGCTTCTCTCAGCTCTAGGTATGTGAGAGGGACCCTGAGTTTGCGGCCTCAAGTGGAATGGACACCGCGATGCCCTGACTCGAAATAAGAACGGATATCCCTGCAGTGACTGGAATGCAGGCTCGTCTTGCATCTCCCAAGACGAAAGGGTGTCTGAATCCCCTGTTGAGACCACAGAGAGAGACCTAGTTCCCCACCTCATCGCGACAGGAGGCCTCAAATCCTTTGAAAACTCCAGAGGTATGCGGAGATCAGTGCCTCCAAAGGAGACGATGCCTTACTCCTCGTGAAACTTGATAGGAGTCCCAGGATTCTTGTGGCACGTGGAAAGAGACCCTTGGTCTCCCGCCTCAGCTGGAGAGGCGTTCCAATTGCCCTGCCAAGACTCGAGGAGAATCCCTAGTTGTCCTTCGCAACTAGGCAGGAGTCCTGACGTGGCTGAACAAACACGTGGGTGGAAGGGCCATCCCCGTCGTAACTCGAGAATATACCCCACGTTCCCGCCGCAACTCGAGAAAAACCATAAGACTTCCCCCTCGATGCGAGATGAGGCCCGATTCCCCTGTACTGCGTGCAGAGCAATTCCGTCTTGCACATCACACATGAAAGGAGCCTTGATTTCCTTGATGGCACTCCAGAGAAACCCCAAGAACACTCTTTCAAGGATACAGGGATCCTGAGGTCACTGTAGCAACACGAAAGAACTCTGTGGACCAAAAAACTACTCGAAAAGAGAGGTTAGTCCCTGGATTCGTCTCCAGAGGAATACCACCTTACCACAAGCACCTCAAGAGGAGGCTTCTCTCAGCTCTAGGTATGTGAGAGGGACCCTGAGTTTGCGGCCTCAAGTGGAATGGACACCGCGATGCCCTGACTCGAAATAATGCCGGATATCCCTGCAGTGACTTCAATGCAGGCTCGTCTTGCATCTCCCAGGACGAAAGGATGTCTGAATCCCCTGTGGAAAGCACAGAGAAAGACTTAGTTCCCCACCTCATCGCGACCGATAGCCTCACATCCTTTGAAAACTCCAGAGGTACGCGGAGATCAGTGCCTCCAAAGGAGACGATGCCTGACTCCTCGTGAAACTTGATAGGAGTCCCAGGATTCCTGTGGCACTTGGAAAGGGACACTTGGTCTCCCGCCTCAGCTGGAGAGGCGTCCCAATTGCCCTGCCAAGCCTCGAGGAGAATCCAGAGTTGTCCCTCGCAACTAGGCAGGAGTCCTGACCTCGCTGAAGAAACACGTGGGTGGAAGGGCCATCCCCGTCGTAACTCGAGAATATACCCCAGGTTCCCGCCGCAACTCGAGAAAAACCATGAGACTTCCCCCTAACCGCGAGATGAGGCCCGATTCCCCTGCACTGGGTGCAGAGCAATTCCGTGTTGCACATCACACATGAAAGGAGCCTTGATTTCCTTGATGGCACTCCAGAGAAACCCCAAGAACACTGTTTCAAGGCTAGAGGGATCCTGAGGTCACTGTAGCAACACGAAAGAGCTCCGTGGGCCAAAAATCAACTCGAGATGAGAGGTTAGTCCCTGGCTTCGACTCCAGAGGAATACCACCTTACCACAAGCACCTCAAGAGGAGGCTTCTCTCAGCTCTAGGTATGTGAGAGGGACCCTGAGTTTGCGGCCTCAAGTGGAATGGACACCGCGATGCCCTGACGCGAAATAAGGCTGAATATCCCTGCAGTGACTTGAATGCATGCTCGTCTTGCATCTCCCAAGATGAAAGGATGTCTGAATCCCCTGTGGAGACCACAGAGAAAGACCTAGTTCCCCACCTCATCGCGACCGGAGGCCTCACATCCTTTGAAAACTCCAGAGGTACGCGGAGATCAGTGCCTCCAAAGGAGACGATGCCTGACTCCTCGTGAAACTTGATAGGAGTCCCAGGTTTCCTGTGGCACGTGGAAAGGGAGCCTTGGTCTCCCGCCTCAGCTGGAGAGGCGTCCCAATTGCCTTGCCAAGCCTCGAGGAGAATCCCGAGTTGTGTCTCGCAACTAGGCAAGAGTCCTGACGTGGCTGAACAAACACATGTGTGGAAGGGCCATCCCCGTCGTAACTCGAGAATATACCCCAGGTTCCCGCCGCAACTCGAGAAAAACCATGAGACTTCCCCCTCGCCGCGAGATGAGGCCCGATTCCCCTGCACTGCATGCAGAGCAATTCCGTGTTGCACATCACACATGAAAGGAGCCTTGATTTCCTTGATGGCACTCCAGAGAAACCCCAAGAACACTGTTTCAAGGCTAGAGGGATCCTGAGGTCACTGTAGCAACACGAAAGAACTCTGTGGACCAAAAATCTACTCGAAAAGAGAGGTTAGTCCCTGGATTCGTCTCCAGAGGAATACCACCTTACCACAAGCACCTCAAGAGGAGGCTTCTCTCAGCTCTAGGTATGTGAGAGGGACCCTGAGTTTGCGGCCTCAAGAGGAATGGACACCTCGATGCCCTGACTCGAAATAAGGCCGGATATCCCTGCAGTGACTTGAATGCAGGCTGGTCTTGCATCTCCCAGGACGAAAGGATGTCTGAATCCCCTGTGGAAAGCACAGAGAAAGACTTAGTTCCCCACCTCATCGCGACCGATAGCCTCACATCCTTTGAAAACTCCAGAGGTACGCGGAGATCAGTGCCTCCAAAGGAGACGATGCCTGACTCCTCGTGAAACTTGATAGGAGTCCCAGGATTCCTGTGGCACTTGGAAAGGGACACTTGGTCTCCCGCCTCAGCTGGAGAGGCGTCCCAATTGCCCTGCCAAGCCTCGAGGAGAATCCAGAGTTGTCCCTCGCAACTAGGCAGGAGTCCTGACGTCGCTGAAGAAACACGTGGGTGGAAGGGCCATCCCCGTCGTAACTCGAGAATATACCCCAGGTTCCCGCCGCAACTCGAGAAAAACCATGAGAATTCCCCCTCGCCGCGAGATGAGGCCCGATTCCCCTGCACTGCGTGCAGAGCAATTCCGTCTTGCACATCACACATGAAAGGAGCCTTGATTTCCTTGATGGCACTCCAGAGAAACCCCAAGAACACTGTTCCAAGGCTAGAGGGATCCTGAGGTCACTGTAGCAACACGAAAGAGCTCGGTGGACCAAGAATCAACACGAGATGAGAGGTTAGTCCCTGGCTTCGACTCCTGAGGAATACCACCTTACCACAAGCACCTCAAGAGGAGGCTTCTCTCAGCTCTAGGTATGTGAGAGGGATCCTGAGTTTGCGGCCTCAAGTGGAATGGACACCGCGATGCCCTGACTCGAAATAAGGCTGGATATGCCTGCAGTGACTTGAATGCAGGCTCGTCTTGCATCTCCCAAGAAGAAAGGATGTCTGAATCCCCTGTGGAGACCACAGAGAAACACCTAGTTCCCCACCTCATCGCGACCGGAGGCCTCACATCCTTTGAAAACTCCAGAGGTACGCGGAGATCAGTGCCTCCAAAGGAGACGATGCCTGACTCCTCGTGAAACTTGATAGGAGTCCCAGGATTCTTGTGGCACGTGGAAAGGGACCCTTGGTCTCCCGCCTCAGCTGGAGAGGCGTTCCAATTGCCCTGCCAAGCCTCGAGGAGAATCCCGAGTTGTCCCTCGCAACTAGGCAGGAGTCCTGACGTGGCTGAACAAACACGTGGGTGGAAGGGCCATCCCCGTCTTAACTCGAGAATATACCCCAGGTTCCCGCCGCAACTCGAGAAAAACCATGAGACTTCCCCCTCGATGCGAGATGAGGCCCGATTCCCCTTTACTGCGTGCAGAGCAATTCCGTCTTGCACATCACACATGAAAGGAGCCTTGATTTCCTTGATGGCACTCCAGAGAAACCCCAAGAACACTGTTTCAAGGATAGAGGGATCCTGAGGTCACTGTAGCAACACGAAAGAACTCTGTGGACCAAAAATCAACTCGAAAAGAGAGGTTAGTCCCCGGATTCGTCTCCAGAGGAATACCACCTTACCACAAGCACCTCAAGAGGAGGCTTCTCTCAGCTTTAGGTATGTGAGAGGGACCCTGAGTTTGCAGCCTCAAGTGGAATGGACACTGCGATGCCCTGACTCGAAATAAGGCCGGATATCCCTGCAGTGACTTCAATGCAGGCTCGTCTTGCATCTCCCAGGACGAAAGGATGTCTGAATCCCCTGTGGAAAGCACAGAGAAAGACTTAGTTCCCCACCTCATCGCGACCGATAGCCTCACATCCTTTGAAAACTCCAGAGGTATGCGGAAATCAGTGCCTCCAAAGGAGACGATGCCTGACTCCTCGTGAAACTTGATAGGAGTCCCAGGTTTCCTGTGGCACTTGGAAAGGGACACTTGGTCTCCCGCCTCAGATGGAGAGGCGTCCAAATTGCCCTGCCAAGCCTCGAGGAGAATCCATAGTTGTCCCTCGCAACTAGGCAGGAGTCCTGACGTCGCTGAAGAAACACGTGGGTGGAAGGGCCATCCCCGTCGTAACTCGAGAATATACCCCAGGTTCCCGCCGCAACTCGAGAAAAACCATGAGACTTCCCCCTCGCCGCGAGATGAGGCCCGATTCCCCTGCACTGCGTGCAGAGCAATTCCGTGTTGCACATCACACATGAAAGGAACCTTGATTTCCTTGATGGCACTCCAGAGAAACCCCAAGAACACTGTTTCAAGGCTAGAGGGATCCTGAGGTCACTGTAGCAACACGAAAGAGCTCCGTGGGCCAAAAATCAACTCGAGATGAGAGGTTAGTCCCTGGCTTCGACTCCAGAGGAATACCACCTTACCACAAGCACCTCAAGAGGAGGCTTCTCTCAGCTCTAGGTATGTGAGAGGGACCCTGAGTTTGCGGCCTCAAGTGGAATGGACACCGCGATGCCCTGACGCGAAATAAGGCTGGATATCCCTGCAGTGACTTGAATGCAGGCTCGTCTTGCATTTCCCAAGATGAAAGGATGTCTGAATCCCCTGTGGAGACCACAGAGAAAGACCTAGTTCCCCACTTCATCGCGACCGCAGGCCTCACATCCTTTGAAAACTCCAGAGGTACGCGGAGATCAGTGCCTCCAAAGGAGACGATGCCTGACTCCTCGTGAAACTTGATAGGAGTCCCAGGATTCCTGTGGCACGTGGAAAGGGACCCTTGGTCTCCCGCCTCAGCTGGAGAGGCGTCCCAATTGCCTTGCCAAGCCTCGAGGAGAATCCCGAGTTGTGTCTCGCAACTAGGCAAGAGTCCTGACGTGGCTGAACAAACACGTGTGTGGAAGGGCCATCCCCGTCGTAACTCGAGAATATACCCCAGGTACCCGCCGCAACTCGAGAAAAACCATGAGACTTCCCTCTCGCCGCGAGATGAGGCCCGATTCCCCTGCACTGCGTGCAGAGCAATTCCGTGTTGCACATCACACATGAAAGAAGCCTTGATTTCCTTGATGGCACTCCAGAGAAACCCCAAGAACACTGTTTCAAGGCTAGAGGGATCCTGAGGTCACTGTAGCAACACGAAAGAGCTCCGTGGACCAAGAATCAACACGAGATGAGAGGTTAGTCCCTGGCTTCGACTCCTGAGGAATATCACCTTACCACAAGCACCTCAAGAGGAGGCTTCTCTCAGCTCTAGGTATGTGAGAGGGACCCTGAGTTTGCGGCCTCAAGTGGAATGGACACCGCGATGCTCTGACGCGAAATAAAGCTGGATATCCCTGCAGTGACTTGAATGCAGGCTCGTCTTGCATCTCGCAAGATGAAAGGATGTCTGAATCCCCTGTGGAGACCACATAGAAAGACCTAGTTCCCCACCTCATCGCGACCGGAGGCCTCACATCCTTTGAAAACTCCAGAGGTACGCGGAGATCAGTGCCTCCAAAGGAGACGATGCCTGACTCCTCGTGAAACTTGATAGGAGTCCCAGGATTCCTGTGGCACGTGGAAAGGGACTCTTGGTCTCCCGCCTCAGCTGGAGAGGCGTCCCAATTGCCTTGCCAAGCCTCGAGGAGAATCCCGAGTTGTGTCTCGCAACGAGGCAAGAGTCCTGACGTGGCTGAACAAACACGTGTGTGGAAGGGCCATCCCCGTCGTAACTCGAGAATATACCCCAGGTTCCCGCCGCAACTCGAGAAAAACCATGAGACTTCCCCCTCGCCGCGAGATGAGGCCCGATTTCCCTGCACTGCGTGCAGAGCAATTTTGTGTTGCACATCACACATGAAAGGAGCCTTGATTAACTTCATGGCACTCCAGAGAAACCCCAAGAACACTGTTTCAAGGCTAGAGGGATCCTGAGGTCACTGTAGCAACACGAAAGAGCTCCGTGGACCAAAAATCAACTCGAGATGAGAGGTTAGTCCCTGGCTTCGATTCCAGAGGAATACCACCTTACCACAAGCACCTCAAGAGGAGGCTTCTCTCAGCTCTAGGTATGTGAGAGGGACCCTGAGTTTGCGGCCTCAAGTGGAATGGACACCGCGATGCCCTGACTCGAAATAAGGCCGGATATTCCTGCAGTGACTGGAATGCAGGCTCGTCTTGCATCTCCCAAGACGAAAGGGTGTCTGAATCCCCTGTGGAGACCACAGAGAAAGACCTAGTTCCCCACCTCATCGCGACAGGAGGCCTCAAAATCTTTGAAAACTCCAGAGGTATGAGGAGATCAGTGCCTCAAAAGGAGACGATGCCTGACTCCTCGTGAAACTTGATAGGAGACCCAGGATTCCTTTGGCACGTGGAAAGGGACCCTTGTTCTCCCGCCTCAGCTGGAGAGGCGTCCCAATTGCCCTGCCAAGCCTCGAGGAGAATCCCGAGTTGTCCCTCGCAACTAGGCAGGAGTCCTGACATGGCTGAACACACACGTGTGTGGAAGGGCCATCCCCGTCGTAACTCGAGAATATACCCCAGGTTCCCGCCGCAACTCGAGAAAAACCATGAGACTTCCCCCTCGCCGCGAGATGAGGCCCGATTCCCCTGCACTACTTGCAGAGCAATACCGTGTTGCACATCACACATGAAAGGAGCCTTGATATCCTTGATGGCACTCCAGAGAAACCCCAAGAACACTGTTTCAAGGCTAGAGGGATCCTGAGGTCACTGTAGCAACACGAAAGAGCTCCGTGGACCAAGAATCAACACGAGATGAGAGGTTAGTCCCTGGCTTCGACTCCTGAGGAATACCACCTTACCACAAGCACCTCAAGAGGAGGCTTCTCTCAGCTCTAGGTATGTGAGAGGGATCCTGAGTTTGCGGCCTCAAGTGGAATGGACACCGCGATGCCCTGACTCGAAATAAGGCCGGATATCCCTGCAGTGACTTGAATGCAGGCTCGTCTTGCATCTCCCAAGAAGAAAGGATGTCTGAATCCCCTGTGGAGACCACAGAGAAACACCTAGTTCCCCACCTCATCGCCACCGGAGGCCTCACATCCTTTGAAAACTCCAGAGGTACGCGGAGTTCAGTGCCTCCAAAGGAGACGATGCCTGACTCCTCGTGAAACTTGATAGGAGTCCCAGGATTCTTGTGGCACGTGGAAAGGGACCCTTGGTCTCCCGCCTCAGCTGGAGAGGCGTTCCAATTGCCCTGCCAAGCGTCGAGGAGAATCCCGAGTTGTCCCTCGCAACTAGGCAGGAGTCCTGACGTGGCTGAGCAAACACGTGGGTGGAAGGGCCATCCCCGTCGTAACTCGAGAATATACCCCAGTTTCCCGCCGCAACTCGAGAAAAACCATGAGACTTCCCCATCGATGCGAGATGAAACCCGATTCCCTTGTACTGCGTGCAGAGCAATTCCGTCTTGCACATCACACATGAAAGGAGCCTTGATTTCCTTGATGGCACTCCAGAGAAACCCCAAGAACACTGTTTCAAGGCTAGAGGGATCCTGACGTCACTGTAGCAACACGAAAGAACTCTGTGGACCAAAAATCAACTCGAAAAGAGAGGTTAGTCCCTGAATTCGTCTCCAGAGGAATAACACCTTACCACAAGCACCTCAAGAGGAGGCTTCTCTCAGCTCTAGATATGTGAGAGGGACCCTGAGTTTGCGGCCTCAAGTGGAATGGACACCGCGATGCCCTGACTCGAAATAAGGCCGGATATCCCTGCAGTGACTTCAATGCAGGCTGGTCTTGCATCTCCCAGGACGAAAGGATGTCTGAATCCCCTGTGGAAAGCACAGAGAAAGACTTAGTTCCCCACCTCATCGCGACCGATAGCCTCACATCCTTTGAAAACTCCAGAGGTACGCGGAGATCAGTGCCTCCAAAGGAGACGATGCCTGACTCCTCGTGAAACTTGATAGGAGTCCCAGGATTCCTGTGGCACTTGGAAAGGGACACTTGGTCTCCCGCCTCAGCTGGAGAGGCGTCCCAATTGCCCTGCCAAGCCTCGAGGAGAATCCAGAGTTGTCCCTCGCAACTAGGCAGGAGTCCTGACGTCGCTGAAGAAACACGTGGGTGGAAGGGCCATCCCCGTCGTAACTCGAGAATATACCCCAGGTTCCCGCCGCAACTCGAGAAAAACCATGAGACTTCCCCCTCGCCGCGAGATGAGGCCCGATTCCCCTGCACTGCGTGCAGAGCAATTCCGTGTTGCACATCACACATGAAAGGAGCCTTGATTTCCTTGATGGCACTCCAGAGAAACCCCAAGAACACTGTTTCAAGGCTAGAGGGATCCTGAGGTCACTGTAGCAACACGAAAGAGCTCCGTGGGCCAAAAATCAACTCGAGATGAGAGGTTAGTCCCTGGCTTCGTCTCCAGAGGAATACCACCTTACCACAAGCACCTCAAGAGGAGGCTTCTCTCAGCTCTAGGTATGTGAGAGGGACCCTGAGTTTGCGGCCTCAAGTGGGATGGACACCGCGATGCCCTGACGCGAAATAAGGCTGGATATCCCTGCAGTGACTTGAATGCAGGCTCGTCTTGCATCTCCCAAGATGAAAGGATGTCTGAATCCCCTGTGGAGACCACAGAGAAAGACCTAGTTCCCCACCTCATCGCGACCGGAGGCCTCACATCCTTTGAAAACTCCAGAGGTACGCGGAGATCAGTGCCTCCAAAGGAGACGATGCCTGACTCCTCGTGAAACTTTATAGGAGTCCCAGGATTCTTGTGGCACGTGGAAAGGGACCCTTGGTCTTCTGCCTCAGCTGGAGAGGCGTTGCAATTGCCCTGCCAAGCCTCGAGGAGAATCCCGAGTTGTCCCTCGCAACTAGGCAGGAGTCCTGACGTGGCTGAACAAACACGTGGGTGGAAGGGCCATCCCCGTCGTAACTCGAGAATATACCCCAGGTTCCCGCCGCAACTCGAGAAAAACCATGAGACTTCCCCCTCGCCGCGAGATGAGGCCCGATTCCCCTGTACTGCGTGCAGAGCAATTCCGTCTTGCACATCACACATGAAAGGAGCCTTGATTTCCTTGATGGCTCTCCAGAGAAACCCCAAGAACACTGTTTCAAGGCTAGAGGGATCCTGAGGTCACTGTAGTAACACGAAAGAACTCTGTGGACCACAAATCTACTCGAAAAGAGAGGTTAGTCCCTGGATTCGTCTCCAGAGGAATACCACCTTACCACAAGCACCTCAAGAGGAGGCTTCTCTCAGCTCTAGGTATGTGAGAGGGACCCTGAGTTTGCGGCCTCAAGTGGAATGGACACCGCGATGCCCTGAGTCGAAATAAGGCCGGATATCCCTGCAGTGACTGGAATGCAGGCTCGTCTTGCATCTCCCAAGACGAAAGGGTGTCTGAATCCCCTGAGGAGACCACAGAGAAAGACCTAGTTCCCCACCTCATCGCGACAGGAGGCCTCAAATGTTTGAAAATTTCAGAGGTGTGCGGAGATCAGTGCCTCCAAAGGAGACGATGCCTGACTCCTCGTGAAACTTGATAGGAGACCCAGTATTCCTGTGGCACGTGGAAAGGGACCCTTGGTCTCCCGTCTCAGCTGGAGAGGCGTCCCAATTGCCCTGCAAAGCCTCGAGGAGAATCCCGAGTTGTCCCTCGCTACTAGGCAGGAGTCCTGGCGTCGCTGAAGAAACACGTGGGTGGAAGGGCCATCCCCGTCGTAACTCGAGAATATACCCCAGGTTCCCGCCGCAACTCGAGAAAAACCATGAGACTTCCCCCTCGCCGCGAGATGAGGCCCGATTCCCCTGCACTGCGTGCAGAGCAATTCCGTGTTGCACATCACACATGAAAGGAGCCTTGATTTCCTTGATGGCACTCCAGAGAAACCCCAAGAACACTGTTTCAAGGCTAGAGGGATCCTGAGGTCACTGTAGCAACACGAAAGAGCTCCGTGGACCAAGAATCAACACGAGATGAGAGGTTAGTCCCTGGCTTCGACTCCTGAGGAATACCACCTTACCACAAGCACCTCAAGAGGAGGCTTCTCTCAGCTCTAGGTATGTGAGAGGGATCCTGAGTTTGCGGCCTCAAGTGGAATGGACACCGCGATGCCCTGACTCGAAATAAGGCCGGATATCCCTGCAGTGACTTGAATGCAGGCTCGTCTTGCATCTCCCAAGAAGAAAGGATGTCTGAATCCCCTGTGGAGACCACAGAGAAAGACCTAGTTCCCCACCTCATCGCGACCGGAGGCCTCACATCCTTTGAAAAATCCAGAGGTATGCAGAGATCAGTGCCTCCAAAGGAGACGATGCCTGACTCCTCGTGAAACTTGATAGGAGTCCCAGGATTCTTGTGGCACGTGGAAAGGGACCCTTGGTCTCCCGCCTCAGCTGGAGAGGCGTTCCAATTGCCCTGCCAAGCCTCGAGGAGAATCCCAGTTGTCCCTCGCAACTAGGCAGGAGTCCTGACGTGGCTGAACAAACACGTGGGTGGAAGGGCCATCCCCGTCGTAACTCGAGAATATACCCCAGGTTCCCGCCGCAACTCGAGAAAAACCATGAGACTTCCCCCTCGATGCGAGATGAGGCCCGATTCCCCTGTACTGCGTGCAGAGCAATTCCGTGTTGCACATCACACATGAAAGGAGCCTTAATTTCCTTCATGGCACTCCAGAGAAACCCCAAGAACACTGTTTCAAGGCTAGAGGGATCCTGAGGTCACTGTAGCAACACGAAAGAACCCTGTGGACCACAAATCAACTCGAAAAGAGAGGTTAGTCCCTGGATTCGTCTCCAGAGGAATACCACCTTACCACAAGCACCTCAAGAGAAGGCTTCTCTCAGCTCTAGGTATGTGAGAGGGACCCTGAGTTTGCGGCCTCAAGTGGAATGGACACCGCGATGCCCTGACGCGAAATAAGGCTGGATATCCCTGCAGTGACTTGAATGCAGGCTCGTCTTGCATCTCCCAAAATGAAAGGATGTCTGAATCCCCTGTGGAGACCACAGAGAAAGACCTAGTTCCCCACCTCATCGCGACCGGAGGCCTCACATCCTTTGAAAACTCCAGAGGTACGCGGAGATCAGTGCCTCCAAAGGAGACGATGCCTGACTCCTCGTGAAACTTGATAGGAGTCCCAGGATTCCTGTGGCACGTGGAAAGGGACCCTTGGTCTCCCGCCTCAGCTGGAGAGGCGTCCCAATTGCCTTGCCAAGCCTCGAGGAGAATCCCGAGTTGTGTCTCGCAACTAGGCAAGAGTCCTGACGTGGCTGAACAAACACGTGTGTGGAAGGGCCATCCCCGTCGTAACTCGAGAATATACCCCAGGTTCCCGCCGCAACTCGAGAAAAACCATGAGACTTCCCCCTCGCCGCGAGATGAGGCCCGATTCCCCTGCACTGCGTGCAGAGCAATTCTGTGTTGCACATCACACATGAAAGGAGCCTTGATTTCCTTCATGGCACTCCAGAGAAACCCCAAAAACACTGTTTCAAGGATAGAGGGATCCTGAGGTCACTGTAGCAACACGAAAGAACTCTGTGGACCAAAAATCAACTCGAAAAGAGAGGTTAGTCCCTGGATTCGTCTCCAGAGGAATACCACCTTACCACAAGCACCTCAAGAGGAGGCTTCTCTCAGCTCTAGGTATGTGAGAGGGACCCTGAGTTTGCGGCCTCAAGTGGAATGGACACCGCGATGCCCTGACTCGAAATAAGGCTGGATATCCCTGCAGTGACTTCAATGCAGGCTCGTCTTGCTTCTCCCAGGACGAAAGGATGTCTGAATCCCCTGTGGAAAGCACAGAGAAAGACTTAGTTTCCCACCTCATCGCGACCGATAGCCTCACATCCTTTGAAAATTCCAGAGGTACGCGGATATCAGTGCCTCCAAAGGAGACGATGCCTGACTTCTCGTGAAACTTGATAGGAGTCCCAGGATTCCTGTGGCACTTGGAAAGGGACACTTGGTCTCCCGCCTCAGCTGGAGAGGCGTCCCAATTGCCCTGCCAAGCCTCGAGGAGAATCCAGAGTTGTCCCTCGCAACTAGGCAGGAGTCCTGACGTGGCTGAAGAAACACGTGGGTGGAAGGGCCATCCCCGTCGTAACTCGAGAATATACCCCAGGTTCCCGCCGCAACTCGAGAAAAACCATGAGACTTCCCCCTCGCTGCGAGATGAGACCCGATTCCCCTGCACTGCGTGCAGAGCAATTCCGTGTTGCACATCACACATGAAAGGAGCCTTGATTTCCTTGATGGCACTCCAGAGAAACCCCAAGAACACTGTTTCAAGGCTAGAGGGATCCTGAGGTCACTGTAGCAACACGAAAGAGCTCCGTGGGCCAAAAATCAACACGAGATGAGAGGTTAGTCCCTGGCTTCGACTCCTGAGGAATACCACCTTACCACAAGCACCTCACGAGGAGGCTTCTCTCAGCTCTATGTATGTGAGAGGGACCCTGAGTTTGCGGCCTCAAGTGGAATGGACACCGCGATGCCCTGACGCGAAATAAGGCCGGATATCCCTGCAGTGACTTGAATGCAGGCTCGTCTTGCATCTCCCAAGATGAAAGGATGTCTGAATCCCCTGTGGAGACCACAGAGAAAGACCTAGTTCCCCACCTCATCGCGACCGGAGGCCTCACATCCTTTGAAAACTCCAGAGGTACGCGGAGATCAGTGCCTCCAAAGGAGACGATGCCTGACTCCTCGTGAATCTTGATAGGAGTCCCAGGATTCCTGTGGCACGTGGAAAGGGACCCTTGGTCTCCCGCCTCAGCTGGAGAGGCGTCCCAATTGCCTTGCCAAGCCTCGAGGAGAATCCCGAGTTGTGTCTCGCAACTAGGCAAGAGTCCTGACGTGGCTGAACAAACACGTGTGTGGAAGGGCCATCCCCGTCGTAACTCGAGAATATACCCCAGGTTCCCGCCGCAACTCGAGAAAAACCATGAGACTTCCCCCTCGCCGCGAGATGAGGCCCGATTCCCCTGCACTGCGTGCAGAGCAATTCTGTGTTGCACATCACACATGAAAGGAGCCTTGATTTCCTTCATGGCACTCCAGAGAAACCCCAAGAACACTGTTTCAAGGCTAGAGGGATCCTGAGGTCACTGTAGCAACATGAAAGAGCTCCGTGGACCAAAAATCAACTCGAGATGAGAGGTTAGTCCCTGGCTTCGACTCCAGAGGAATACCACCTTACCACAAGCACCTCAAGAGGAGGCTTCTCTCAGCTCTAGGTATGTGAGAGGGACCCTGAGTTTGCGGCCTCAAGTGGAATGGACACCGCGATGCCCTGACTCGAAATAAGGCTGGATATCCCTGCAGTGACTTGAATGCAGGCTCGTCTTGCATCTCCCAGGACGAAAGGATGTCTGAATCCCCTGTGGAAAGCACAGAGAAAGACTTAGTTTCCCACCTCATCGCGACCGATAGCCTCACATCCTTTGAAAATTCCAGAGGTACGCGGAGATGAGTGCCTCCAAAGGAGACGATGCCTGACTTCTCGTGAAACTTGATAGGTGTCCCAGGATTCCTGTGGCACTTGGAAAGGGACCCTTGGTCTCCCGCCTCAGCTGGAGAGGCGTCCCAATTGCCCTGCCAAGCCTCGAGGAGAATCCCGAGTTGTCCCTCGCAACTAGGCAGGAGTCCTGACGTCGCTGAAGAAACACGTGGGTGGAAGGGCCATCCCCGTCGTAACTCGAGAATATACCCCAGGTTCCCGCCGCAACTCGAGAAAAACCATGAGACTTCCCCCTCGCTGCGAGATGAGGCCCGATTCCCCTGCACTGCGTGCAGACCAATTCTGTGTTGCACATCACACATGAAAGGAGCCTTGATTTCCTTGATGGCACTCCAGAGAAACCCCAAGAACACTGTTTCAAGGCTAGAGGGATCCTGAGGTCACTGTAGCAACACGAAAGAGCTCCGTGGACCAAGAATCAACACGAGATGAGAGGTTAGTCCCTGGCTTCGACTCCAGAGGAATACCACCTTACCACAAGCACCTCAAGAGGAGGCTTCTCTCAGCTCTAGGTATGTGAGAGGGACCCTGAGTTTGCGGCCTCAAGTGGAATGGACACCGCGATGCCCTGACGCGAAATAAGGCTGGATATCCCTGCAGTGACTTGAATGCAGGCTCGTCTTGCACCTCCCAAGATGAAAGGATGTCTGAATCCCCTGTGGAGACCACAGAGAAAGACCTAGTTCCCCACCTCATCGCGACCGGAGGCCTCACATCCTTTGAAAACTCCAGAGGTACGCGGAGATCAGTGCCTCCAAAGGAGACGATGCCTGACTCCTCGTGAAACTTGATAGGAGTCCCAGGATTCCTGTGGCACGTGGAAAGGGACCCTTGGTCTCCCGCCTCAGCTGGAGAGGCGTCCCAATTGCCTTGCCAAGCCTCGAGGAGAATCCCGAGTTGTGTCTCGCAACTAGGCAAGAGTCCTGACGTGGCTGAACAAACACGTGTGTGGAAGGGCCATCCCCGTCGTAACTCGAGAATATACCCCAGATTCCCGCCGCAACTCGAGAAAAACCATGAGACTTCCCCCTCGCCGCGAGATGAGGCCCGATTCCCCTGCACTGCGTGCAGAGCAATTCTGTGTTGCACATCACACATGAAAGGAGCCTTGATTTCCTTGATGGCACTCCAGAGAAACCCCAAGAACACTGTTTCAAGGCTAGAGGGATCCTGAGGTCACTGTAGCAACACGAAAGAGCTCCGTGGACCAAAAATCAACTCGAGATGAGAGGTTAGTCCCTGGCTTCGACTCCAGAGGAATACCACCTTACCACAAGCACCTCAAGAGGAGGCTTCTCTCAGCTCTAGGTATGTGAGAGGGACCCTGAGTTTGCGGCCTCAAGTGGAATGGACACCGCGATGCCCTGACTCGAAATAAGGCCGGATATCCCTGCAGTGACTGGAATGCAGGCTCGTCTTGCATCTCCCAAGACGAAAGGGTGTCTGAATCCCCTGTGGAGACCACAGAGAAAGACCTAGTTCCCCACCTCATCGCGACCGGAGGCCTCACATTCTTTGAAAACTCCAGAGGTACGCGGAGATCAGTGCCTCCAAAGGAGACGATGCCTGACTCCTCGTGAAACTTGATAGGAGTCCCAGGATTCTTGTGGCACGTGGAAAGGGACCCTTGGTCTCCCGCCTCAGCTGGAGAGGCGTTCCAATTGCCCTGCCAAGCCTCGAGGAGAATCCCGAGTTGTCCCTCGCAACTAGGCAGGAGTCCTGACGTGGCTGAACAAACACGTGGGTGGAAGGGCCATCCCCGTCGTAACTCGAGAATATACCCCAGGTTCCCGCCGCAACTCGAGAAAAACCATGAGACTTCCCCCTCGATGCGAGATGAGGCCCGATTCCCCTGTACTGCGTGCAGAGCAATTCCGTCTTGCACATCACACATGAAAGGAGCCTTGATTTCCTTGATGGCACTCCAGAGAAACCCCAAGAACACTGTTTCAAGGCTAGAGGGATCCTGAGGTCACTGTAGCAACACGAAAGAACTCTGTGGACCACAAATCAACTCGAAAAGAGAGGTTAGTCCCTGGATTCGTCTCCAGAGGAATACCACCTTACCACAAGCACCTCAAGAGGAGGCTTCTCTCAGCTCTAGGTATGTGAGAGGGACCCTGAGTTTGCGGCCTCAAGTGGAATGGACACCGCGATGCCCTGACTCGAAATAAGGCCGGATATCCCTTCAGTGACTGGAATGCAGGCTCGTCTTGCATCTCCCAAGACGAAAGGGTGTCTGAATCCCCTGTGGAGACCACAGAGAAAGACCTAGTTCCCCACCTCATCGCGACAGGAGGCCTCAAATCCTTTGAAATCTCCAGAGGTATGCGGAGATCAGTGCCTCCAAAGGAGACGATGCCTGACTCCTCGTGAAACTTGATACGAGACCCAGGATTCCTGTGGCACGTGGAAAGGGACACTTGGTCTCCCGTCTCAGCTGGAGAGGCGTCCCAATTGCCCTGCCAAGCCTCGAGGAGAATCCCGAGTTGTACCTCACAACTAGGCAGGAGTCCTGACGTCGCTGAAGAAACACGTGGGTGGAAGGGCCATCCCCGTCGTAACTCGAGAATATACCCCAGGTTCCCGCCGCAATTCGAGAAAAACCATGAGACTTCCCCCTCACCGCGAGATGAGGCCCGATTCCCCTGCACTGCGTGCAGAGCAATTCTGTGTTGCACATCACACATGAAAGGAGCCTTGATTTCCTTCATGGCACTCCAGAGAAACCCCAAGAACACTGTTTCAAGGCTAGAGGGATCCTGAGGTCACTGTAGCAACACGAAAGAGCTCCGTGGACCAAAAATCAACTCGAAATGAGAGGTTAGTCCCTGGCTTCGACTCCAGAGGAATACCACCTTACCACAAGCACCTCAAGAGAAGGCTTCTCTCAGCTCTAGGTATGTTAGAGGGACCCTGAGTTTGCGGCCTCAAGTGGAATGGACACCGCGATGCCCTGACTCGAAATAAGGCCGGATATCCCTGCAGTGACTGGAATGCAGGCTCGTCTTGCATCTCCCAAGACGAAAGGGTGTCTGAATCCCCTGTGGAGACCACAGAGAAAGACCTAGTTCCCCACCTCATCGCGACAGGAGGCCTCAAATCCTTTGAAAACTCCAGAGGTATGCGGAGATCAGTGCCTCCAAAGGAGACGATGCCTGACTCCTCGTGAAACTTTATAGGAGTCCCAGGATTCCTGTGGCACGTGGAAAGGGACCCTTGGTCTCCCGTCTCAGCTGGAGAGCCGTCCCAATTGCCCTGCAAAGCCTCGAGGAGAATCCCGAGTTGTCCCTCGCAACTAGGCAGGAGTCCTGACGTCGCTGAAGAAACACGTGTGTGGAAGGGCCATCCCCGTCGTAACTCGAGAATATACCCCAGGTTCCCGCCGCAACTCGAGAAAAACCATGAGACTTCCCCCTCGCCGCGAGATGAGGCCCGATTCCCCTGCACTGCGTGCAGAGCAATTCCGTGTTGCACATCACACATGAAAGGAGCCTTGATTTCCTTGATGGCACTCCAGAGAAACCCCAAGAACACTGTTTCAAGGCTAGAGGGATACTGAGGTCACTGTAGCAACACGAAAGAGCTCCGTGGACCAAGAATCAACACGAGATGAGAGGTTAGTCCCTGGCTTCGACTCCTGAGGAATACCACCTTACCACAAGCACCTCAAGAGGAGGCTTCTCTCAGCTCTAGGTATGTGAGAGGGATCCTGAGTTTGCGGCCTCAAGTGGAATGGACACCGCGATGCCCTGACTCGAAATAAGGCCGGATATCCCTGCAGTGACTTGAATGCAGGCTCGTCTTGCATCTCCCAAGAAGAAAGGATGTCTGAATCCCCTGTGGAGACCACAGAGAAACACCTAGTTCCCCACCTCATCGCGACCGGAAGCCTCACATCCTTTGAAAACTCCAGAGGTACGCGGAGATCAGTGCCTCCAAAGGAGACGACGCCTGACTCCTCGTGAAACTTGATAGGAGTCCCAGGATTCCTGTGGCACTTGGAAAGGGACACTTGGTCTCCCGCCTCAGCTGGAGAGGCGTCCCAATTGCCCTGCCAAGCCTCGAGGAGAATCCAGAGTTGTCCCTCGCAACTAGGCAGGAGTCCTGACGTCGCTGAAGAAACACGTGGGTGGAAGGGCCATCCCCGTCGTAACTCGAGAATATACCCCAGGTTCCCGCCGCAACTCGAGAAAAACCATGAGACTTCCCCCTCGCCGCGAGATGAGGCCCGATTCCCCTGCACTGCGTGCAGAGCAATTCCGTGTTGCACATCACACATGAAAGGAGCCTTGATTTCCTTGATGGCACTCCAGAGAAACCCCAAGAACACTGTTTCAAGGCTAGAGGGATCCTGAGGTCACTGTAGCAACACGAAAGAGCTCCGTGGGCCAAAAATCAACTCGAGATGAGAGGTTAGTCCCTGGCTTCGACTCCAGAGGAATACCACCTTACCACAAGCACCTCAAGAGGAGGCTTCTCTCAGCTCTATGTATGTGAGAGGGACCCTGAGTTTGCGGCCTCAAGTGGAATGGACACCGCGATGCCCTGATGCGAAATAAGGCTGGATATCCCTGCAGTGACTTGAATGCAGGCTCGTCTTGCATCTCCCAAGATGAAAGGATGTCTGAATCCCCTGTGGAGACCACAGAGAAAGACCTAGTTCTCCACCTCATCGCGACCGGAGGCCTCACATCCTTTGAAAACTCCAGAGGTACGCGGAAATCAGTGCCTTCAAAGGAGACGATGCCTGACTCCTCGTGAAACTTGATAGGAGTCCCAGGATTCCTGTGACACGTGGAAAGGGACACTTGGTCTCCCGCCTCAGCTGGAGAGGCGTCCCAATTGCCTTGCCAAGCCTCGAGGAGAATCCCGAGTTGTCCCTCGCAACTACGCAGGAGTCCTGACGTGGCTGAAGAAACACGTGTGTGGAAGGGCCATCCCCGTCGTATCTCGAGAATATACCCCAGGTTCCCGCCGCAACTCGAGAAAAACCATGAGACTTCCCCCTCGCCGCGAGATGAGGCCCGATTCCCCTGCACTGCGTGCAGACCAATTCTGTGTTGCACATCACACATGAAAGGAGCCTTGATTTCCTTGATGGCACTCCAGAGAAACCCCAAGAACACTGTTTCAAGGCTAGAGGGATCCTGAGGTCACTGTAGCAACACGAAAGAGCTCCGTGGACCAAAAATCAACTCGAGATGAGAGGTTAGTTCCTGGCTTCGACTCCAGAGGAATACCACCTTACCACAAGCACCTCAAGAGGAGGCTTCTCTCATCTCTAGGTATGTGAGAGGGACCCTGAGTTTGCGGCCTCAAGTGGAATGGACACCACGATGCCCTGACTCGAAATAAGGCCGGATATCCCTGCAGTGACTAGAATGCAGGCTCGTCTTGCATCTCCCAAGACGAAAGGGTGTCTGAATCCCCTGTGGAGACCACAGAGAAAGACCTAGTTCCCCACCTCATCGCGACAGGAGGCCTCAAATCCTTTGAAAACTCCAGAGGTATGCGGAGATCAGTGCCTCCAAAGGAGACGATGCCTGACTCCTCGCGAAACTTGATAGGAGACCCAGGATTCCTGCGGCACGTGGAAAGGGACCCTTGGTCTCCCGTCTCAGCTGGAGGGGCGTCCCAATTGCCCTGCAAAGCCTCGAGGAGAATCCCGAGATGTCCCTCGCAACTAGGCAGGAGTCCTGACATGGCTGAACACACACGTGTGTGGAAGTGCCATCCCCGTCATAACTCGAGAATATACCCCAGGTTCCCGCTGCAACTCGAGAAAAACCATGAGACTTCCCCCTCGCCGCGAGATGAGGCCCGATTCCCCTGCACTGCGTGCAGAGCAATTCCGTGTTGCACATCACACATGAAAGGAGCCTTGATTTCCTTGATGGCACTCCAGAGAAACCCCAAGAACACTGTTTCAAGGCTAGAGGGATCCTGAGGTCACTGTAGCAACACGAAAGAGCTCCGTGGACCAAGAATCAACACGAGATGAGAGGTTAGTCCCTGGCTTCGACTCCTGAGGAATACCACCTTACCACAAGCACCTCAAGAGGAGGCTTCTCTCAGCTCTAGGTATGTGAGAGGGATCCTGAGTTTGCGGCCTCAAGTGGAATGGACACCGCGATGCCCTGACTCGAAATAAGGCCGGATATCCCTGCAGTGACTTGAATGCAGGCTCGTCTTGCATCTCCCAGGACGAAAGGATGTCTGAATCCCCTGTGGAAAGCACAGAGAAAGACTTAGTTCCCCACCTCATCGCGACCGATAGCCTCACATCCTTTGAAAACTCCAGAGGTACGCGGAGATCAGTGCCTCCAAAGGAGACGATGCCTGACTCCTCGTGAAACTTGATAGGAGACCCAGGATTCCTGTGGCACGTGGAAAGGGACCCTTGGTCTCCCGTCTCAGCTGGAGAGGCGTCCCAATTGCCCTGCCAAGCCTCGAGGAGAATCCAGAGTTGTCCCTCGCAACTAGGCAGGTGTCCTGACGTCGCTGAAGAAACACGTGTGTGGAAGGGCCATCCCCGTCGTAACTCGAGAATATACCCCAGGTTCCCGCCGCAACTCGAGAAAAACCATGAGACTTCCCCCTCGCCGCGAGATGAGGCCCGATTCCCCTGCACTGCGTGCAGACCAATTCCGTGTTGCACATCACACATGAAAGGAGCCTTGATTTCCTTGATGGCACTCCAGAGAAACCCCAAGAACACTGTTTCAAGGCTAGAGGGATCCTGAAGTCACTGTAGCAACACGAAAGAGCTCCGTGGACCAAGAATCAACACGAGATGAGAGGTTAGTCCCTGGCTTCGACTCCTGAGGAATACCACCTTACCACAAGCACCTCAAGAGGAGGCTTCTGTCAGCTCTAGGTATGTGAGAGGGATCCTGAGTTTGCGGCCTCAAGTGGAATGGACACCGCGATGCCCTGACTCGAAATAAGGCCGGATATCCCTGCAGTGACTTGAATGCAGGCTCGTCTTGCATCTCCCAGGACGAAAGGATGTCTGAATCCCCTGTGGAGGCCACAGAGAAACACCTAGTTCCCCACCTCATCGCGACCGGAGGCCTCACATCCTTTGAAAACTCCAGAGGTACGCGGAGATCAGTGTCTCCAAAGGAGACGATGCCTGACTCCTCGTGAAACTTGATAGGAGTCCCAGGATTCTTGTGGCACGTGGAAAGGGACCCTTGGTCCCCCGCCTCAGCTGGAGAGGCGTTCCAATTGCCCTGCCAAGCCTCGAGGAGAATCCCGAGTTGTCCCTCGCAACTAGGCAGGAGTCCTGACGTGGCTGAACAAACACGTGGGTGGAAGGGCCATCCCCGTCGTAACTCGAGAATATACCCCAGGTTCCCGCCGCAACTCGAGAAAAACCATGAGACTTCCCCCTCGCCGCGAGATGAGGCCCGATTCCCCTGTACTGCGTGCAGAGCAATTCCGTCTTGTACATCACACATGAAAGGAGCCTTGATTTCCTTGATGGCACTCCAGAGAATCCCCAAGAACACTGTTTCAAGGATAGAGGGATCCTGAGGTCACTGTAGCAACACGAAAGAACTCTGTGGACCAAAAATCAACTCGAAAAGAGAGGTTAGTCCCTGGATTCGTCTCCAGAGGAATACCACCTTACCACAAGCACCTCAAGAGGAGGCTTCTCTCAGCTCTAGGTATTTGAGAGGGACCCTGAGTTTGCGGCCTCAAGTGGAATGGACACCGCGATGCCCTGACTCGAAATAAGGCCGGATATCCCTGCAGTGACTTGAATGCAGGCTCGTCTTGCATCTCCTAGGACGAAAGGATGTCTGAATCCCCTGTGGAAAGCACAGAGAAAGACTTAGTTCCCCACCTCATCGCGACCGATAGCCTCACATCCTTTGAAAACTCCAGAGGTACGCGGAGATCAGTGCCTCCAAAGGAGACGATGCCTGACTCCTCGTGAAACTTGATAGGAGTCCCAGGATTCCTGTGGCACTTGGAAAGGGACACTTGGTCTCCCGCCTTAGTTGGAGAGGCGTCCCAATTGCCCTGCCAAGCCTCGAGGAGAATCCAGAGTTGTCCCTCGCAACTACGCAGGAGTCCTGACGTCGCTGAAGAAACACGTGGGTGGAAGGGCCATCCCCGTCGTAACTCGAGAATGTACCCCAGGTTCCCGCCGCAACTCGAGAAAAACCATGAGACTTCCCCCTCGCCGCGAGATGAGGCCCGATTCCCCTGCACTGCGTGCAGAGCAATTCCGTGTTGCACATCACACATGAAAGGAGCCTTGATTTCCTTGATGGCACTCCAGAGAAACCCCAAGAACACTGTTTCAAGGCTAGAGGGATCCTGAGGACACTGTAGCAACACGAAAGAGCTCCGTGGGCCAAAAATCAACTCGAGATGAGAGGTTAGTCCCTGGCTTCGACTCCAGAGGAATACCACCTTACCACAAGCACCTCAAGAGGAGGCTTCTCTCAGCTCTAGGTATGTGAGAGGGACCCTGAGTTTGCGGCCTCAAGTGGAATGGACACCGCGATGCCCTGACGCGAAATAAGGCTGGATATCCCTGCAGTGACTTGAATGCAGGCTCGTCTTGCATCTCCCAAGATGAAAGGATGTCTGAATCCCCTGTGGAGACCACAGAGAAAGACCTAGTTCCCCACCTCATCGCGACCGGAGACCTCACATCCTTTGAAAACTCCAGAGGTACGCGGAGATCAGTGCCTCCAAAGGAGACGATGCCTGACTCCTCGTGAAACTTGATAGGAGTCCCAGGATTCTTGTGGCACGTGGAAAGGGACCCTTGGTCTCCCGCCTCAGCTGGAGAGGCGTCCCAATTGCCCTGCCCAGCCTCGAGGAGAATCCAGAGTTGTCCCTCGCAACTAGGCAGGAGTCCTGACGTCGCTGAAGAAACACGTGGGTGGAAGGGCCATCCCCGTCGTAACTCGAGAATATACCCCAGGTTCCCGCCGCAACTCGAGAAAAACCATGAGACTTCCCCCTCGCTGCGAGATGAGGCCCGATTCCCCTGCACTGCGCGCAGAGCAATTCCGTGTTGCACATCACACATGAAAGGAGCCTTGATTTCCTTGATGGCACTCCAGAGAAACCCCAAGAACACTGTTTCAAGGCTAGAGGGATCCTGAGGTCACTGTAGCAACACGAAAGAGCTCCGTGGACCAAGAATCAACACGAGATGAGAGGTTAGTCCCTGGCTTCGACTCCTGAGGAATACCACCTTACCACAAGCACCTCAAGAGGAGGCTTCTCTCAGCTCTAGGTATGTGAGAGGGATCCTGAGTTTGCGGCCTCAAGTGGAATGGACACCGAGATGCCCTGACTCGAAATAAGGCCGGATATCCCTGCAGTGACTTGAATGCAGGCTCCTCTTGCATCTCCCAAGAAGAAAAGATGTCTGAATCCCCTGTGGAGACCACAGAGAAACACCTAGTTCCCCACCTCATCGCGACAGGCGGCCTCACATCCTTTGAAAACTCCAGAGGTACGCGGAGATCAGTGCCTCCAAAGGAGACGATGCCTGACTCCTCGTGAAACTTGATAGGAGTCCCAGGATTCCTGTGGCACGTGGAAAGGGACCCTTGGTCTCCCGCCTCAGCTGGAGAGGCGTCCCAATTGCCTTGCCAAGCCTCGAGGAGAATCCCGAGTTGTGTCTCACAACTAGGCAAGAGTCCTAACGTGGCTTAACAAACACGTGTGTGGAAGGGCCATCCCCGTCGTAACTCGAGAATATACCCCAGGTTCCCGCCGCAACTCGAGAAAAACCATGAGACTTCCCCCTCGCCGCGAGATGAGGCCCGATTCCCCTGCACTGCGTGCAGAGCAATTCTGTGTTGCACATCACACATGAAAGGAGCCTTGATTTCCTTCATGGCACTCCAGGGAAACCCCAAGAACATATTTCAAGGCTAGAGGCATCCTGAGGTCACTGTATCAACACGAAAGAGCTCCGTGGACCAAAAATCAACTCGAGATGAGAGGTTAGTCCCTGGCTTCGACTCCAGAGGAATACCACCTTACCACAAGCACTCAAGAGGAGGCTTCTCTCAGCTCTAGGTATGTGAGAGGGACCCTGAGTTTGCGGCCTCAAGTGGAATGGACACCGCGATGCCCTGACTCGAAATAAGGCCGGATATGCCTGCAGTGACTTTAATGCAGGCTCGTCTTGCATCTCCCAAGACGAAAGGGTGTCTGAATCCCCTGTGGAGACCACAGAGAAAGACCTAGTTCCCCACCTCATCGCGATAGGAGGCCTCAAATCCTTTGAAAACTCCAGAGGTATGCGGAGATCAGTGCCTCCAAAGGAGATGATGCCTGACTCCTCGTGAAACTTGATAGGAGACCCAGGATTCCTGTGGCACGTGGAAAGGGACCCTTGGTCTCCCGTCTCAGCTGGAGAGGCGTCCCAATTGCCCTGCAAAGCCTCGAGGAGAATCCCGAGTTGTCCCTCGCAACTAGGCAGGAGTCCTGACATGGCTGAACACACACGTGTGTGGAAGGGCCATCCCCGTCGTAACTCGAGAATATACCCCAGGTTCCCGCCGCAACTCGAGAAAAACCATGAGACTTCCCCCTCGCCGCGAGATGAAGCCCGATTCCCCTGCACTGCGTGCAGAGCAATTCTGTGTTGCACATCACACATGAAAGGAGCCTTGATTTCCTTCATGGCACTCCAGAGAAACCCCAAGAACACTGTTTCAAGGCTAGAGATATCCTGAGGTCACTGTAGCAACACGAAAGAGATCCGTGGACCAAGAATCAACACGAGATGAGAGGTTAGTCCCTGGCTTCGACTCCTGAGGAATACCACCTTACCACAAGCACCTCAAGAGGAGGCTTCTCTCAGCTCTAGGTATGTGAGAGGGATCCTGAGTTTGCGGCCTCAAGTGGAATGGACACCGCGATGCCCTGACTCGAAATAAGGCCGGATATCCCTGCAGTGACTTGAATGCAGGCTCGTCTTGCATCTCCCAAGAAGAAAGGATGTCTGAATCCCCTGTGGAAAGCACAGAGAAAGATTTAGTTCCCCACCTCATCGCGACCGATAGCCTCACATCCTTTGAAAACTCCAGAGGTACGCGGAGATCAGTGCCTCCAAAGGAGACGACGCCTGACTCCTCGTGAAACTTGATAGGAGTCCCAGGATTCCTGTGGCACTTGGAAAGGGACACTTGGTCTCCCGCCTCAGCTGGAGAGGCGTCCCAATTGCCCTGCCAAGCCTCGAGGAGAATCCCGAGTTGTCCCTCGCAACTAGGCAGGAGTTCTGACGTGGCTGAACAAACACGTGGGTGGAAGGGCCATCCCCGTCGTAACTCGAGAATATACCCCAGGTTCCCGCCGCAACTCGAGAAAAACCATGAGACTTCCCCCTCGCCGCGAAATGAGGCCCGATTCCCCTGCACTGCGTGCAGAGCAATTCCGTGTTGCACATCACACATAAAAGGAGCCTTGATTTCCTTGATGGCACTCCAGAGAAATCCCAAGAACACTGTTTCAAGGCTAGAGGGATCCTGAGGTCACTGGAGCAACACGAAAGAGCTCCGTGGGCCAAAAATCAACTCGAAATGAGAGGTTAGTCCCTGGCTTCGACTCCAGAGGAATACCACCTTACCACAAGCACCTCAAGAGGAGGCTTCTCTCAGCTCTAGGTATGTGAGAGGGATCCTGAGTTTGCGGCCTCAAGTGGAATGGACACCGCGATGCCCTGACTCGAAATAAGGCCGGATATCCCTGCAGTGACTTGAATGCAGGCTCGTCTTGCATCTCCCAAGAAGAAAGGATGTCTGAATCCCCTGTGGAGACCACAGAGAAAGACCTAGTTTCCCACCTCATCGCGACCGCAGGCCTCACATCCTTTGAAAACTCCAGAGGTACGCGGAGATCAGTGCCTCCAAAGGAGACGATGCCTGACTCCTCGTGAAACTTGATAGGAGTCCCAGGATTCTTGTGGCACGTGGAAAGGGACCCTTGGTCTCCCGCCTCAGCTGGAGAGGCGTCCCAATTGCCCTGCCAAGCCTCGAGGAGAATCCAGAGTTGTCCCTCGCAACTAGACAGGAGTCCTGACATGGCTGAACAAACACGTGGGTGGAAGGGCCATCCCCGTCGTAACTCGAGAATATACCCCAGGTACCCGCCGCAACTCGAGAAAAACCATGAGACTTCCCCCTCGCCGCGAGATGAGGCCCAATTCCCCTGTACTGCGTGCAGAGCAATTCCGTCTTTCACATCACACATGAAAGGAGCCTTGATTTCCTTGATGGCACTCCAGAGAAACCCCAAGAACACTGTTTCAAGGATAGAGGGATCCTGAGGTCACTGTAGCAACACGAAAGAACTCTGTGGACCAAAAATCAACTCGAAAAGAGAGGTTAGTCCCTGGATTCGTCTCCAGAGGAATACCACCTTACCACAAGCACCTCAAGAGGAGGCTTCTCTCAGCTCTAGGTATGTGAGAGGGACCCTGAGTTTGCGGCCTCAAGTGGAATGGACACCGCGATGCCCTGACTCGAAATAAGGCCGGATATCCCTGCAGTGACTTCAATGCAGGCTCGTCTTGCATCTCCCAGGACGAAAGGATGTCTGAATCCCCTGTGGAGACCACAGAGAAAGACCTAGTTCCCCACCTCATCGCGACCGGAGGCCTCACATCCTTTGAAAATTCCAGAGGTACGCGGAGATCAGTGCCTCCAAAGGAGACGATGCCTGACTCCTCGTGAAACTTGATAGGAGTCCCAGGATTCTTGTGGAACGTGGAAAGGGACTCTTGGTCTCCCGCCTCAGCTGGAGAGGCGTCCCAATTGCCCTGCCAAGCCTCGAGGAGAATCCCGAGTTGTCCCTCGCAACTAGGCAGGAGTCCTGACATGGCTGAACAAACACGTGGGTGGAAGGGCCATCCCCGTCGTAACTCGAGAATATACCCCAGGTTCCCGCCGCAACTCGAGAAAAACCATGAGACTTCCCCCTCGATGCGAGATGAGGCCCGATTCACCTGTACTGCGTGCAGAGCAATTCCGTCTTGCACATCACACATGAAAGGAGCCTTGATTTCCTTGATGGCACTCCAGAGAAACCCCAAGAACACTGTTTCAAGGCTAGAGGGATCGTGAGGTCACTGTAGCAACACGAAAGAGCTCCGTGGGCCAAAAATCAACTCGAGATGAGAGGTTAGTCCCTGGCTTCGACTTCAGAGGAATACCACCTTACCACAAGCACCTCAAGAGGAGGCTTCTCTCAGCTCTAGGTATGTGAGAGGGACCCTGAGTTTGCGGCCTCAAGTGGAATGGACACCGCGATGCCCTGACGCGAAATAAGGCTGGATATCCCTGCAGTGACTTGAATGCAGGCTCGTCTTGCATCTCCCAAGATGAAAGGATGTCTGAGTCCCCTGTGGAGACCACAGAGAAAGACCTAGTTCCCCACCTCATCGCGACCGGAGGCCTCACATCCTTTGAAAACTCCAGAGGTACGCGGAGATCAGTGCCTCCAAAGGAGACGATGCCTGACTCCTCGTGAAAATTGATAGGAGTCCCAGGATTCCTGTGGCACGTGGAAAGGGACCTTTGGTCTCCCGCCTCAGCTGGAGAGGCGTCCCAATTGCCTTGCCAAGCCTCGAGGAGAATTCCGAGTTGTGTCTCGCACTAGGCAAGAGTCCTGACGTGGCTGAACAAACACGTGTGTGGAAGGGCCATCCCCGTCGTAACTCGAGAATATACCCCAGGTTCCCGCCGCAACTCGAGAAAAACCATGAGACTTCCCCCTCGCCGCGAGATGAGGCCCGATTCCCCTGCACTGCGTGCAGAGCAATTCCGTGTTGCACATCACACATGAAAGGAGCCTTGATTTCCTTCATGGCACTCCAGAGAAACCACAAGAACACTGTTTCAAGGATAGAGGGATCCTGAGGTCACTGTAGCAACATGAAAGAGCTCCGTGGACCAAAAATCAACTCGAGATGAGAGGTTAGTCCCTGGCTTCGACTCCAGAGGAATACCACCTTACCACAAGCACCTCAAGAGGAGGCTTCTCTCAGCTCTAGGTATGTGAGAGGGACCCTGAGTTTGCGGCCTCAAGTGGAATGGACACCGCGATGCCCTGACTCGAAATAAGGCCGGATATCCCTGCAGTGACTGGAATGCAGGCTCGTCTTGCATCTCCCAAGACGAAAGGGTGTCTGAATCCCCTGTGGAGACCACAGAGAAAGACCTAGTTCCCCACCTCATCGCGACAGGAGGCCTCAAATCCTTTGAAAACTCCAGAGGTATGCGGAGATCAGTGCCTCCAAAGGAGACGATGCCTGACTTCTCGTGAAACTTGATAGGTGTCCCAGGATTCCTGTGGCACTTGGAAAGGGACCCTTGGTCTCCCGCCTCAGCTGGAGAGGCGTCCCAATTGCCCTGCAGAGCCTCGAGGAGAATCCCGAGTTGTCCCTCGCAACTAGGCAGGAGTCCTGACGTCGCTGAAGAAACACGTGGGTGGAAGGGCCATCCCCGTCGTAACTCGAGAATATACCCCAGGTTCCCGCCGCAACTCGAGAAAAACCATGAGACTTCCCCCTCGCCGCGAAATGAGGCCCGATTCCCCTGCACTGCGTGCAGAGCAATTCCGTGTTGCACATCACACATGAAAGGAGCCTTGATTTCCTTGATGGCACTCCAGAGAAATCCCAAGAACACTGTTTCAAGGCTAGAGGGATCCTGAGGTCACTGGAGCAACACGAAAGAGCTCCGTGGGCCAAAAATCAACTCGAGATGAGAGGTTAGTCCCTGGCTTCGACTCCAGAGGAATACCACCTTACCAAAAGCACCTCAAGAGGAGGCTTCTCTCAGCTCTAGGTATGTGAGAGGGATCCTGAGTTTGCGGCCTCAAGTGGAATGGACACCGCGATTCCCTGACTCGAAATAAGGCCGGATATACCTGCAGTGACTTGAATGCAGGCTCGTCTTGCATCTCGCAAGAAGAAAGCATGTCTGAATCCCCTGTGGAGACCACAGAGAAAGACCTAGTTTCCCACCTCATCTCGACCGCAGGACACATCCTTTGAAAACTCCAGAGGTACGCGGAGATCAGTGCCTCCAAAGGAGACGATGCCTGACTCCTCGTGAAACTTGATAGGAGTCCCAGGATTCTTGTGGCACGTGGAAAGGGACCCTTGGTCTCCCGCCTCAGTTGGAGAGGCGTTCCAATTGCCCTGCCAAGCCTCGAGGAGAATCCCGAGTTGTCCCTCGCAACTAGGCAGGAGTCCTGACATGGCTGAACAAACACGTGGGTGGAAGGGCCATCCCCGTCGTAACTCGAGAATACACCCCAGGTACCCGCCGCAACTCGAGAAAAACCATGAGACTTCCCCCTCGCCGCGAGATGAGGCCCGATTCCCCTGTACTGCGTGCAGAGCAATTCCGTCTTGCACATCACACATGAAAGGAGCCTTGATTTCCTTGATGGCACTCCAGAGAAACCCCAAGAACACTGTTTCAAGGCTAGAGGGATCCTGAGGTCACTGTAGCAACACGAAAGAGCTCCGTGGGCCAAAAATCAACTCGAGATGAGAGGTTAGTCCCTGGCTTCGACTCCAGAGGAATACCACCTTACCACAAGCACCTCAAGAGGAGGCTTCTCTCAGCTCTAGGTATGTGAGAGGGACCCTGAGTTTGCGGCCTCAAGTGGAATGGACACCGCGATGCCCTGACGCGAAATAAGGCTGGATATCCCTGCAGTGACTTGAATGCGGGCTCGTCTTGCATCTCCCAAGATGAAAGGTTGTCTGAGTCCCCTGTGGAGACCACAGAGAAAGACCTAGTTCCCCACCTCATCGCGACCGGAGGCCTCACATCCTTTGAAAACTCGAGAGCTACGCGGAGATCAGTGCCTCCAAAGGAGACGATGCCTGACTCCTCGTGAAAATTGATAGGAGTCCCAGGATTCCTGTGGCACGTGGAAAGGGACCTTTGGTCTCCCGCCTCAGCTGGAGAGGCGTCCCAATTGCCTTGCCAAGCCTCGAGGAGAATCCCGAGTTGTGTCTCGCAACTACGCAAGAGTCCTGACGTGGCTGAACAAACACGTGTGTGGAAGGGCCATCCCCGTCGTAACTCGAGAATATACCCCAGGTTCCCGCCGCAACTCGAGAAAAACCATGAGACTTCCCCCTCGCCGCGAGATGAGGCCCGATTCCCCTGCACTGCGTGCAGAGCAATTCTGTGTTGCACATCACACATGAAAGGAGCCTTGATTTCCTTCATGGCACTCCAGAGAAACCCCAAGAACACTGTTTCAAGGATAGAGGGATCCTGAGGTCACTGTAGCAACACGAAAGAGCTCCGTGGACCAAAAATAAACTCGAGATGAGAGGTTAGTCCCTGGCTTCAACTCCAGAGGAATACCACCTTACCACAAGCACCTCAAGAGGAGGCTTCTCTCAGCTCTAGGTATGTGAGAGGGACCCTGAGTTTGCGGCCTCAAGTGGAATGGACACCGCGATGCCCTGACTCGAAATAAGGCCGGATATCCCTGCAGTGACTGGAATGCAGGCTCGTCTTGCATCTCCCAAGACGAAAGGGTGTCTGAATCCCCTGTGGAGACCACAGAGCAAGAACTAGTTCCCCACCTCATCGCGACAGGAGGCCTCAAATCCTTTGAAAACTCCAGAGGTATGCGGAGATCAGTGCCTCCAAAGGAGACGATGCCTGACTCCTCGTGAAACTTGATAGGAGACCCAGGATTCCTGTGGCACATGGAAAGGGACCCTTGGTCTCCCGCCTCAGCTGGAGAGGCGTCCCAATTGCCCTGCAAAGCCTCTAGGAGAATCCCGAGTTGTCCCTCGCAACTAGGCAGGAGTCCTGACATGGCTGAACACACACGTGTGTGGAAGGGCCATCCCCGTCGTAACTCGAGAATATACCCCAGGTTCCCGCCGCAACTCGAGAAAAACCATGAGACTTCCCCCTCGCCGCGAGATGAGGCCCGATTCCCCTGCACTGCGTGCAGAGCAATTCCGTGTTGCACATCACACATGAAAGGAGCCTTGATTTCCTTGATGGCACTCCAGAGAAACCCCAAGAACACTGTTTCAAGGCTAGAGGGATCCTGAGGTCACTGTAGCAACACGAAAGAGCTCCGTGGACCAAGAATCAACACGAGATGAGAGGTTAGTCCCTGGCTTCGACTCCTGAGGAATACCACCTTACCACAAGCACCTCAAGAGGAGGCTTCTCTCAGCTCTAGGTATGTGAGAGGGATCCTGAGTTTGCGGCCTCAAGTGGAATGGACACCGCGATGCCCTGACTCGAAATAAGGCCGGATATCCCTGCAGTGACTTGAATGCAGGCTCGTCTTGCTTCTCCCAAGAAGAAAGGATGTCTGAATCCCCTGTGGAGACCACAGAGAAACACCTAGTTCCCCACCTCATCGCCACCGGAGGCCTCACATCCTTTGAAAACTCCAGAGGTACGCGGAGATCAGTGCCTCCAAAGGAGACGATGCCTGACTCCTCGTGAAACTTGATAGGAGTCCCCGGATTCTTGTGGCACGTGGAAAGGGACTCTTTGTCTCCCGCCTCAGCTGGAGAGGCGTTCCAATTGCCCTGTCAAGCCTCGAGGAGAATCCCGAGTTGTCCCTCGCAACTAGGCAGGAGTCCTGACGTGGCTTAACAAACACGTGGGTGGAAGGGCCATCCCCGTCGTAACTCGAGAATATACCCCAGGTTCCCGCCGCAACTCGAGAAAAACCATGAGACTTCCCCCTCGATGCGAGATGAGGCCCAATTCCCCTGTACTGCGTGCAGAGCAATTCCGTCTTGCACATCACACATGAAAGGAGCCTTGATTTCCTTGATTGCACTCCAGAGAAACCCCAAGAACACTGTTTCAAGGATAGAAAGATCCTGAGGTCACTGTAGCAACACGAAAGAACTCTGTGGACCAAAAATCAACTCGTAAAGAGAGGTTAGTCCCTGGATTCGTCTCCAGAGGAATACCACCTTACCACAAGCACCTCAAGAGGAGGCTTCTCTCAGCTCTAGGTATGTGAGAGGGACCCTGAGTTTGCGGCCTCAAGTGGAATAGACACCGTGATGCCCTGAATTGAAATAAGGCCGGATATCCCTGCAGTGACTTCAATGCAGGCTCGTCTTGCATCTCCCAGGACGAAAGGATGTCTGAATCCCCTGTGGAAAGCACAGAGAAAGACTTAGTTCCCCACCTCATCGCGACCGATAGCCTCACATCCTTTGAAAACTCCAGAGGTACGCGGAGATCAGTGCCTCCAAAGGAGACGATGCCTGACTCCTCGTGAAACTTGATAGGAGTCCCAGGATTCCTGTGGCACTTGGAAAGGGACACTTGGTCTCCCGCCTCAGCTGGAGAGGCGTCCCAATTGCCCTGCAAAGCCCTGAGGAGAATCCCGAGTTGTCCCTCGCAACTAGGCAGGAGTCCTGACGTCGCTGATGAAACACGTGGGTGGAAGGGCCATCCCCGTCGTAACTCGAGAATATACCCCATGTTCCCGCCGCAACTCGAGAAAAACCATGAGACTTCCCCCTCGCCGCGAGATGAGGCCGGATTCCCCTGCACTGCGTGCAGAGCAATTCCGTGTTGCACATCACACATGAAAGGATCCTTGATTTCCTTGATGGCACTCCAGAGAAACCCCAAGAATACTGTTTTAAGGCTAGAGGGATCCTGAGGTCACTGTAGCAACACGAAAGAGCTCCGTGGGCCAAAAATCAACTCGAGATGAGAGGTTAGTCCCTGGCTTCGACTCCTGAGGAATACCACCTTACCACAAGCACCTCAAGAGGAGGCTTCTCTCAGCTCTAGGTATGTGAGTGGGACCCTGAGTTTGCGGCCTCAAGTGGAATGGACACCGCGATGCCCTGACGCGAAATAAGGCTGGATATCCCTGCAGTGACTTGAATGCAGTCTCGTCTTGCATCTCCCAAGATGAAAGGATGTCTGAATCCCCTGTGGAGAACACAGAGAAAGATCTAGTTCCCCACCTCATCGCGACCGGAGGCCTCACATCCTTTGAAAACTCCAGAGGTACGCGGAGATCAGTGCCTCCAAAGGAGACGATGCCTGACTCCTCGTGAAACTTGATAGGAGTCCCAGGATTCCTGTGGCACGTGGAAAGGGACCCTTGGTCTCCCGCCTCAGCTGGAGAGGCGTCCCAATTGCCTTGCCAAGCCTCGAGGAGAATCCCGAGTTGTGTCTCGCAACTAGGCAAGAGTCCTGACGTGGCTGAACAAACACGTGTGTGGAAGGGGCATCCCCGTCGTAACTCGAGAATATACCCCAGGTTCCCGCCGCAACTCGAGAAAAACCATGAGACTTCCCCCTCGCCGCGAGATGAGGCCCGATTCTCCTGCACTGCGTGCAGAGCAATTCCGTGTTGCACATCACACATGAAAGGAGCCTTGATTTCCTTGATGGCACTCCAGAGAAACCCAAAAACACTGTTTCAAGGCTAGAGGGATCCTGAGGTCACTGTAGCAACACGAAAGAGCTCCGTGGACCAAGAATCAACACGAGATGAGAGGTTAGTCCCTGGCTTCGCCTCCTGAGGAATACCACCTTACCACAAGCACCTCAAGAGGAGGCTTCTCTCAGCTCTAGGTATGTGAGAGGGATCCTGAGTTTGCGGCCTCAAGTGGAATGGACACCGCGATGCCCTGACTCGAAATAAGGCCGGATATCCCTGCAGTGACTTCAATGCAGGCTCGTCTTGCATCTCCCAAGACGAAAGGGTGTCTGAATCCCCTGTGGAGACCACAGAGAAAGACCTAGTTCCCCACCTCATCGCGACAGGAGGCCTCACATCCTTTGAAAACTCCAGAGGTACGCGGAGATAAGTGCCTCCAAAGGAGACGATGCCTGACTCCTCGTGAAACTTGATAGGAGTCCCAGGATTCTTGTGGCACGTGGAAAGGGACCCTTGGTCTCCCGCCTCAGCTGGAGAGGCGTTCCAATTGCCCTGCCAAGCCTCGAGGAGAATCCCGAGTTGTCCCTCGCAACTAGGCAGGAGTCCTGACGTGGCTGAACAAACACGTGGGTGGAAGGGCCATCCCCGTCGTAACTCGAGAATATACCCCAGGTTCCCGCCGCAACTCGAGAAAAACCATGAGACTTCCCCCTCGATGCGAGATGAGGCCCGATTCCCCTGTACTGCGTGCAGAGCAATTCCGTCTTGCACATCACACATGAAAGGAGCCTTGATTTCCTTGATGGCACTCCAGAGAAACCCCAAGAACACTGTTTCAAGGCTAGAGGGATCCTGAGGTCACTGTAGCAACACGAAAGAACTCTGTGGACCAAAAATCAACTCGAAAAGAGAGGTTAGTCCCTGGATTCGTCTCCAGAGGAATACCACCTTACCACAAGAACCTCAAGAGGAGGCTTCTCTCAGCTCTAGGTATGTGAGAGGGAACCTGAGTTTGCGGCCTCAAGTGGAATGGACACCGCGATGCCCTGACTCGAAATAAGGCCGGATATCCCTGCAGTGACTGGAATGCAGGCTCGTCTTGCATCTCCCAAGACGAAAGGGTGTCTGAATCCCCTGTGGAGACCACAGAGAAAGACCTAGTTCCCCACCTCATCGCGACAGGAGGCCTCAAATCCTTTGAAATCTCCAGAGGTATGCGGAGATCAGTGCCTCCAAAGGAGACGATGCCTGACTCCTCGTGAAACTTGATACGAGCCCCAGGATTCCTGTGGCACGTGGAAAGGGACACTTGGTCTCCCGTCTCAGCTGGAGAGGCGTCCCAATTGCCCTGCAAAGCCTCGAGGAGAATCCAGAGTTGTCCCTCACAACTAGGCAGGAGTCCTGACGTCGCTGAAGAAACACGTGGGTGGAAGGGCCATCCCCGTCGTAACTCGAGAATATACCCCAGGTTCCCGCCGCAACTCGAGAAAAACCATGAGACTTCCCCCTCGCCGCGAGATGAGGCCCGATTCCCCTGCACTGCGTGCAGAGCAATTCCGTGTTGCACATCACACATGAAAGGAGCCTTGATTTCCTTCATGGCACTCCAGAGAAACCCCAAGAACACTGTTTCAAGGCTAGAGGGATCCTGAGGTCACTGTAGCAACAGGAAAGAGCTCCGTGGACCAAGAATCAACACGAGATGAGAGGTTAGACCCTGGCTTCGACTCCTGAGGAATACCACCTTACCACAAGCACCTCAAGAGGAGGCTTCTCTCAGCTCTAGGTATGTGATAGGGATCCTGAGTTTGCGGCCTCAAGTGGAATGGACACCGCGATGCCCTGACTCGAAATAAGGCCGGATATCCCTGCAGTGACTGGAATGCAGGCTCGTCTTGCATCTCCCAAGAAGAAAGGATGTCTGAATCCCCTGTGGAGATCACAGAGAAACACTTAGTTCCCCACCTCATCGCGACAGGAGGCCTCACATCCTTTGAAAACTCCAGAGGTACGCGGAGATCAGTGCCTCCAAAGGAGACGATGCCTGACTCCTCGTGAAACTTGATAGGAGTCCCAGGATTCTTGTGGCACGTGGAAAGGGACCCTTGGTCTCCCGCCTCAGCTGGAGAGGCGTTCCAATTGCCCTGCCAAGCCTCGAGGAGAATCCCGAGTTGTCCCTCGCAACTAGGCAGGAGTCCTGACGTGGCTGAACAAACACGTGGATGGAAGGGCCATCCCCGTCGTAACTCGAGAATATACCCCAGGTTCCCGCCGCAACTCGAGAAAAACCATGAGACTTCCCCCTTGATGCGAGATGAGGCCCGATTCCCCTGTACTGCGTGCAGAGCAATTCCGTCTTGCACATCACACATGAAAGGAGCCTTGATTTCCTTGATGGAACTCCAGAGAAACCCCAAGAACACTGTTTCAAGGCTAGAGGGATCCTGAGGTCACTGTAGCAACACGAAAGAGCTCCGTGGGCCAAAAATCAACTCGAGATGAGAGGTTAGTCCCTGGCTTCGACTCCAGAGGAATACCACCTTACCACAAGCACCTCAAGAGGAGGCTTCTCTCAGCTCTAGGTATGTGAGAGGGATCCTGAGTTTGCGGCCTCAAGTGGAATGGACACCGCGATGCCCTGACGCGAAATAAGGGTGGATATCCCTGCAGTGACTTGAATGCAGGCTCGTCTTGCATCTCCCAAGATGAAAGGATGTCTGAATCCCCTGTGGAGACCACAGAGAAAGACCTAGTTCCCCACCGCATCGCGACCGGAGGCCTCACATCCTTTGAAAACTCCAGAGGTACGCGGAGATCAGTGCCTCCAAAGGAGACGATGCCTGACTCCTCGTGAAACTTGATAGGAGTCCCAGGATTCCTGTGGCACGTGGAAAGGGACCCTTGGTCTCCCGCCTCAGCTGGAGAGGCGTCCCAATTGCCTTGCCAAGCCTCGAGGAGAATCCCGAGTTGTGTCTCGCAACTAGGCAAGAGTCCTGACGTGGCTGAACACACACGTGTTTGGAAGGGCCATCCCCGTCGTAACTCGAGAATATACCCCAGGTTCCCGCCGCAACTCGAGAAAAACCATGAGACTTCCCCCTCGCCGCGAGATGAGGCCCGATTCCCCTGCACTGCGTGCAGAGCAATTCCGTGTTCTACATCACACATGAAAGGAGCCTTGATTTCCTTGATTGCACTCCAGAGAAACCCCAAGAACACTGTTTCAAGGCTAGAGGGATCCTGAGGTCACTGTAGCAACACGAAAGAGCTCCGTGGACCAAGAATCAACACGAGATGAGAGGTTAGTCCATGGCTTCGACTCCAGAGGAATACCACCTAACCACAAGCACCTCAAGAGGAGGCTTCTCTCAGCTCTAGGTATGTGAGAGGGATCCTGAGTTTGCGGCCTCAGGTGGAATGGACACCGCGATGCCCTGACTCGAAATAAGGCCGGATATCCCTGCAGTGACTTGAATGCAGGCTCGTCTTGCATCTCCCAAGAAGAAAGGATGTCTGAATCCCCTGTGGAGACCACAGAGAAACACCTAGTTCCCCACCTCATCGCGACCGGAGGCCTCACATCCTTTGAAAACTCCAGAGGTACGCGGAGATCAGTGCCTCCAAAGGAGACGATGCCTGACTCCTCGTGAAACTTGATAGGAGTCCCAGGATTCCTGTGGCACGTGGAAAGGGACCCTTGGTCTCCCGCCTCAGCTGGAGAGGCGTCCCAATTGCCCTGCCAAGCCTCGAGGAGAATCCAGAGTTGTCCCTCGCAACTAGGCAGGAGTCCTGACGTGGCTGAACAAACACGTGGGTGGAAGGGCCATCCCCGTCGTAACTCGAGAATATACCCCAGGTTCCCGCCGCAACTCGAGAAAAACCATGAGACTTCCCCCTCGATGCGAGATGAGGCCCGATTCCCCTGTACTGCGTGCAGAGCAATTCCGTCTTGCACATCACACATGAAAGGAGCCTTGATTTCCTTGATGGCACTCCAGAGAAACCCCAAGAACACTGTTTCAAGGATAGAGGGATCCTGAGGTCACTGTAGCAACACGAAAGAACTCTGTGGACCAAAAATCAACTCGAAAAGAGAGGTTAGTCCCTGGATTCGTCTCCAGAGGAATACCACCTTACCACAAGCACCTCAAGAGGAGGCTTCTCTCAGCTCTAGGTATGTGAGAGGGACCCTGAGTTTGCGGCCTCAAGTGGAATGGACACCGCGATGCCCTGACTCAAAATAAGGCCGGATATCCCTGCAGTGACTTCAATGCAGGCTGGTCTTGCATCTCCCAGGACGAAAGGATGTCTGAATCCCCTGTGCACAGCACAGAGAAAGACTTAGTTCCCCACCTCATCGCGACCGATCGCCTCACATCCTTTGAAAACTCCAGAGGTACGCGGAGATCAGTGCCTCCAAAGGAGACGATGCCTGACTCCTCGTGAAACTTGATAGGAGTCCCAGGATTCCTGTGGCACTTGGAAAGGGACACTTGGTCTCCCGCCTCAGCTGGAGAGGCGTCCCAATTGCCCTGCCAAGCCTCGAGGAGAATCCAGAGTTGTCCCTCGCAACTAGGCAGGAGTCCTGACGTCGCTGAAGAAACACGTGGGTGGAAGGGCCATCCCCGTCGTAACTCGAGAATATACCCCAGGTTCCCGCCGCAACTCGAGAAAAACCATGAGACTTCCCCCTCGCCGCGAGATGAGGCCCGATTCCCCTGCACTGCGTGCAGAGCAATTCCGTGTTGCACATCACACATGAAAGGAGCCTTGATTTCCTTCATGGCACTCCAGAGAAACCCCAAGAACACTGTTTCAAGGCTAGAGGGATCCTGAGGTCACTGTAGCAACACGAAAGACCTCCGTGGGCCAAAAATCAACTCGAGATGAGAGGTTAGTCCCTGGCTTCGACTCCAGAGGAATACCACCTTACCACAAGCACCTCAAGAGGAGGCTTCTCTCAGCTCTAGGTATGTGAGAGGGACCCTGAGTTTGCGGCCTCAAGTGGAATGGACACCTCGATGCCCTGACGCGAAATAAGGCTGGATATCCCTGCAGTGACTTGAATGCAGGCTCGTCTTGCATCTCCCAAGACGAAAGGGTGTCTGAATCCCCTGTGGAGACCACAGAGAAAGACCTACTTCCCCACCTCATCGCGACAGGAGGCCTCAAATCCTTTGAAAACTCCAGAGGTATGCGGAGATCAGTGCCTCCAAAGGAGACGATGCCTGACTCCTCGTGAAACTTGATAGGAGACCCAGGATTCCTGTGGCACGTTGAAAGGGACCCTTGGTCTCCCGTCTCAGCTGGAGAGGCGTCCCAATTGCCCTGCAAAGCCTCGAGGAGAATCCCGAGTTGTCCCTCGCAACTAGGCAGGAGTCCTGACATGGCTGAACACACACGTGTGTGGAAGGGCCATCCCCGTCGTAACTCGAGAATATACCCCAGGTTCCCGCCGCAACTCGAGAAAAACCATGAGACTTCCCCCTCGCCGCGAGATGAGGCCCGATTCCCCTGCACTGCGTGCAGAGCAATTCCGTGTTCCACATCACACATGAATGGAGCCTTGATATCCTTGATTGCACTCCAGAGAAACCCCAAGAACACTGTTTCAAGGCTAGAGGGATCCTGAGGTCACTGTAGCAACACGAAAGAGCTCCGTGGACCAAGAATCAACACGAGATGAGAGGTTAGTCCATGGCTTCGACTCCTGAGGAATACCACCTAACCACAAGCACCTCAAGAGGAGGCTTCTCTCAGCTCTAGGTATGTGAGAGGGATCCTGAGTTTGCGGCCTCAGGTGGAATGGACACCGCGATGCCCTGACTCGAAATAAGGCCGGATATCCCTGCAGTGACTTGAATGCAGGCTCGTCTTGCATCTCCCAAGATGAAAGGATGTCTGAATCCCCTGTGGAGACCACAGAGAAACACCTAGTTCCCCACCTCATCGCGACCGGAGGCCTCACATCCTTTGAAAACTCCAGAGGTACGCGGAGATCAGTGCCTCCAAAGGAGACGATGCCTGACTCCTCGTGAAACTTGATAGGAGTCCCAGGATTCTTGTGGCACGTGGAAAGGGACCCTTGGTCTCCCGCCTCAGCTGGAGAGGCGTCCCAATTGCCCTGCCAAGCCTCGAGGAGAATCCCGAGTTGTCCCTCGCAACTAGGCAGGAGTCCTGACGTGGCTGAACAAACACGTGTGTGGAAGGGCCATCCCCGTCGTAACTCGAGAATATACCCCAGGTTCCCGCCGCAACTCGAGAAAAACCATGAGACTTCCCCCTCGCCGCGAGATGAGGCCCGATTCCCCTGCACTGCGTGCAGAGCAATTCTGTGTTGCACATCACACATGAAAGGAGCCTTGATTTCCTTCATGGCACTCCAGAGAAAACCCAAGAACACTGTTTCAAGGCTAGAGGGATCCTGAGGTCACTGTAGCAACACGAAAGAGCTCCGTGGACCCAAAATCAACTCGAGATGAGAGGTTAGTCCCTGGCTTCGACTCCAGAGGAATACCACCTTACCACAAGCACCTCAAGAGGAGGCTTCTCTCAGCTCTAGGTATGTGAGAGGGACCCTGAGTTTGCGGCCTCAAGTGGAATGGACACCGCGATGCCCTGACTCGAAATAAGGCCGGATATCCCTGCAGTGACTTCAATGCAGGCTCGTCTTGCATCTCCCAGGACGAAAGGATGTCTGAATCCCCTGTGGAAAGCACAGAGAAAGACCTAGTTCCCCACCTCATCGCGACCGATCGCCTCACATCCTTTGAAAACTCCAGAGGTACGCGGAGATCAGTGCCTCCAAAGGAGACGATGCCTGACTCCTCGTGAAACTTGATAGGAGTCCCAGGATTCCTGTGGTACTTGGAAAGGGACACTTGGTCTCCCGCCTCAGCTGGAGAGGTGTC
>NW_025316771.1:0-28187 GCF_910594005.1 Cervus elaphus
AACTAGGTCTTTCTCTGTGGTCTCCACAGGGGATTCAGACATCCTTTCATCTTGGGAGATTCAAGACGAGCCTGCATTCAAGTCACTGCAGGGATATCCAGCCTTATTTCGCATCAGGGCATCGCGGTGTCCATTCCACTTGAGGCCGCAAACTCAGGGTCCCTCTCACATACCTAGAGCTGAGAGAAGCCTCCTCTTGAGGTGCTTGTGGTAAGGTGGTATTCCTCAGGAGTCGAAGCCAGGGACTAACCTCTCATCTCGTGTTGATTCTTGGTCCACGGAGCTCTTTCGTGTTGCTACAGTGACCTCAGGATCCCTCTAGCCTTGAAACAGTGTTCTTGGGGTTTTTCTGGAGTGCCATCAAGGAAATCAAGGCTCCTTTCATGTGTGATGTGCAACACGGAATTGCTCTGCACGCAGTGCAGGGGAATCGGGCCTCATCTCGCGGCGAGGGGGAAGTCTCATGGTTTTTCTCGAGTTGCGGCGGGAACCTGGGGTATATTCTCGAGTTACGACGGGGATGGCCCTTCCACACACGTGTTTCTTCAGCCACGTCAGGACTCCTGCCTAGTTGCGAGACACAACTCGGGATTCTCCTCGAGGCTTGGCAAGGCAATTGGGACTCCTCTCCAGCTGAGGCGGGAGACCAAGGGTCCCTTTCCAAGTGCCACAGGAATCCTGGGACTCCTATCAAGTTTCACGAGGAGTCAGGCATCGTCTCCTTTGGAGGCACTGATCTCCGCGTACCTCTGGAGTTTTCAAAGGATGTGAGGCCTCCTGTCGCGATGAGGTGGGGAACTAGGTCTTTCTCTGTCGTCTCCACAGGGGATTCAGACATCCTTTCATCTTGGGAGATGCAAGACGAGCCTGCATTCAAGTCACTGCAGGGATATCCAGCCTTATTTCGCATCAGGGCATCGCGGTGTCCATACCACTTGAGGCCGCAAACTCAGGGTCCCTCTCACATACCTAGAGCTGAGAGAAGCCTCCTCTTGAGGTGCTTGTGGTAAGGTGGTATTCCTCTGGAGTCGAAGCCAGGGACTAACCTCTCATCTCGAGTTGATTTTTGGCCCACGGAGCTCTTTCGTGTTGCTACAGTGACCTCAGGATCCCTCTAGCCTTGAAACAGTGTTCTTGGGGTTTCTCTGGAGTGCCATCAAGGAAATAAAGGCTCCTTTCATGTGTGATGTGCAACACGGAATTGCTCTGCACGCAGTGCAGGGGAATCGGGCCTCATCTCGCGGCGAGGGGGAAGTCTCATGGTTTTTCTCGAGTTGCGGCGGGAACCTGGGATATATTCTCGAGTTACGACGGGGATGGCCCTTCCACCCACGTGTGTGTTCAGCCATGTCAGGACTCCTGCCTAGTTGCGAGGGACAACTCGGGATTCTCCTCGAGGCTTGGCAGGGCAATTGGAACGCCTCTCCAGCTGAGGCGGGAGACCAAGGGTCCCTTTCCACGTGCCACAGGAATCCTGGGTCCCCTATCAAGTTTCACGAGGAGTCAGGCATCGTCTCCTTTGGAGGCACTGATCTCCGCATACCTCTGGAGTTTTCAAAGATGTGAGGCCTCCGGTCGCGATGAGGTGGGGAACTAGGTCTTTCTCTGTGGTCTCCACAGGGGATTCAGACATCCTTTCATCTTGGGAGATGCAAGACGAGCCTGCATTCATGTCACTGCAGGGATATCCAGCCTTATTTCGCGTCAGGGCATCGCGGTGTTCATTCCACTTGAGGCCGCAAACTCAGGGTCCCTCTCACATACCTAGAGCTGAGAGAAGCCTCCTCTTGAGGTGCTTGTGGTAAGGTGGTATTCCTCAGGAGTCGAAGCCAGGGACTAACCTCTCATCTCGAGTTGATTTTTGGCCCACGGAGCTCTTTCGTGTTGCTACAGTGACCTCAGAATCCCTCTAGCCTTGAAACAGTGTTCTTGGGGTTTCTCTGGAGTGCCATCAAGGAAATCAAGGCTCCTTTCATGTGTGATGTGCAACACGGAATTGCTCTGCACGCAGTACAGGGGAATCGGGCCTCATCTCGCGGCGAGGGGGAAGTCTCGTGATTTTTCTCGAGTTGCGGCGGGAACCTGGGGTATATTCTCGAGTTACGACGGGGATGGCCCTTCCACCCACGTGTTTCTTCAGCGACGGCAGGACTCCTGCCTAGCTGCGAGGGACAACTCTGGATTCTCCTCGAGGCTTGGCAGGCAATTGGGACGCCTCTCCAGCTGAGGCGGGAGACCAAGTGTCCCTTTCCAAGTGCCACAGGAATCCTGGGACTCCTATCAAGTTTCACGAGGAGTCAGGCATCGTCTCTTTTGGAGGCACTGATCTCCGCGTACCTCTGGAGTTTTCAAAGGATGTGAGGCTATCGGTCGCGATGAGGTGGGGAACTAAGTCTTTCTCTGTGCTTTCCACAGGGGATTCAGACATCCTTTCGTCCTGGGAGATGCAAGACGAGCCTGCATTGAAGTCACTGCAGGGATATCCGGCCTTATTTCGAGTCAGGGCATCGCGGTGTCCATTCCACTTGAGGCCGCAAACTCAGGGTCCCTCTCACATACCTAGAGCTGAGAGAAGCCTCCTCTTGAGGTGCTTGTGGTAAGGTGGTATTCCTCTGGAGACGAATCCAGGGACTAACCTCTCTTTTCGAGTTGATTTTTGGTCCACAGAGTTCTTTCGTGTTGCTACAGTGACCTCAGGATCCCTCTAGCCTTGAAACAGTGTTCTTGGGGTTTCTCTGGAGTGCCATCAAGGAAATCAAGGCTCCTTTCATGTGTGATGTGCAAGACGGAATTGCTCTGCACGCAGTACAGAGGAATCGGGCCTCATCTTGCATCGAGGGGGAAGTCTCATGGTTTTTCTCGAGTTGCGGCGGGAACCTGGGGTATATTCTCGAGTTACGACGGGGATGGCCCTTCCACGCACGTGTTTCTTCAGCGACGTCAGGACTCCTGCCTAGTTGCGAGGGACAACTCGGGATTCTCCTCGAGGCTTGGCAGGGCAATTGGAACGCCTCTCCAGCTGAGGCGGGAGACCAAGGGTCCCTTTCCACGTGCCACAAGAATCCTGGGACTCCCATCAAGTTTCACGAGGAGTCAGGCATCGTCTCCTTTGGAGGCACTGATCTCCGCGTACCTCTGGAGTTTTCAAAGGATGTGAGGCTATCGGTCGCGATGAGGTGGGGAACTAGGACTTTCTCCGTGGTCTCCACAGGGGATTCAGACATCCTTTCTTCTTGGGAGATGCAAGACGAGCCTGCATTCAAGTCACTGCAGGGATATCCGGCCTTATTTCGCGTCAGGGCATCGCGGTGTCCATTCCACTTGAGGCCGCAAACTCAGGGTCCCTCTCACATACCTAGAGCTGAGAGAAGCCTCCTCTTGAGGTGATTGTGGTAAGCTGGTATTCCTCGGGAGTCGAAGCCAGGGACTAACCTCTCATCTCGAATTTATTCTTGGTCCACGGAGCTCTTTCGTGTTGCTACAGTGACCTCAGGATCCCTCTAGCCTTGAAACAGTGTTCTTGGGGTTTCTCTGGAGTGCCATCAAGGAAATCAAGGCTCCTTTCATGTGTGATGTGCAAGACGGAATTGCTCTGCACGCAGTACAGGGGAATCGGGCCTCATCTCGCGGCGAGGGGGAAGTCTCATGGTTTTTCTCGAGTTGCGGCGGGAACCTGGGGTATATTCTCGAGTTACGACGGGGATGGCCCTTCCACCCACGTGTTTGTTCAGCCACGTCAGGACTCCTGCCTAGCTGCGAGGGACAACTCGGGATTCTCCTCGAGGCTTGGCAGGGCAATTGGGACGCCTCTCCAGCTGAGGCGGGAGACCAAGGGTCCCTTTCCACGTGCCACAAGAATCCTGGGACTCCTATCAAGTTTCACGAGGAGTCAGGCATCGTCTCCTTTGGAGGCACTGATCTCCGCGTACCTCTGGAATTTTCAAAGGATGTGAGGCCTCCGATCGCCATGAGGTGGGGAACTAGGTGTTTCTCTGTGGTCTCCACAGGGGATTCAGACATCCTTTCTTCTTGGGAGATGCAAGACGAGCCTGCATTCAAGTCACTGCAGGGATATCCGGCCTTATTTCGAGTCAGGGCATCGCGGTGTCCATTCCACTTGAGGCCGCAAACTCAGGATCCCTCTCACATACCTAGAGCTGAGAGAAGCCTCCTCTTGAGGTGCTTGTGGTAAGGTGGTATTCCTCAGGAGTCGAAGCCAGGGACTAACCTCTCATCTCGTGTTGATTCTTGGTCCACGGAGCTCTTTCGTGTTGCTACAGTGACCTCAGGATCCCTCTAGCCTTGAAACAGTGTTCTTGGGGTTTCTCTGGAGTGCCATCAAGGAAATCAAGGCTCCTTTCATGTGTGATGTGCAACACGGAATTGCTCTGCACGCAGTGCAGGGGAATCGGGCCTCATCTCGCGGCGAGGGGGAAGTCTCATGGTTTTTCTCGAGTTGCGGCGGGAACCTGGGGTATATTCTCGAGTTACGACGGGGATGGCCCTTCCACCCACGTGTTTCTTCAGCGACGTCAGGACTCCTGCCTACTTGCGAGGGACAACTCGGGATTCTCCTCGAGGCTTTGCAGGGAAATTGGGACGCCTCTCCACCTGAGACGGGAGACCAAGGGTCACTTTCCATGTGCCACAGGAATCCTGGGTCTCCTATCAAGTTTCACGAGGAGTCAGGCATCGTCTCCTTTGGAGGCACTGATCTCCGCATACCTCTGGAGTTTTCAAAGGATTTGAGGCCTCCTGTCGCGATGAGGTGGGGAACTAGGTCTTTCTCTGTGGTCTCCACAGGGGATTCGGACACCCTTTCGTCTTGGGAGATGCAAGACGAGCCTGCATTCCAGTCACTGCAGGGATATCCGGCCTTATTTCGAGTCAGGGCATCGCGGTGTCCATTCCAATTGAGGCCGCAAACTCAGGGTCCCTCTCACATACCTAGAGCTGAGAGAAGCCTCCTCTTGAGGTGCTTGTGGTAAGGTGGTATTCCTCTGGAGACGAATCCAGGGACTAACCTCTATTTTTGAGTTGATTTTTGGTCCACAGAGTTCTTTCGTGTTGCAACAGTGACCTCAGGATCCCTCTAGCCTTGAAACAGTGTTCTTGGGGTTTCTCTGGAGTGCCATCAAGGAAATCAAGGCTCCTTTCATGTGTGATGTGCAACACGGAATTGCTCTGCACGCAGTGCAGGGGAATCGGGCCTCATCTCGCGGCGAGGGGGAAGTCTCATGGTTTTTCTCGAGTTGCAGCGGGAACCTGGGGTATATTCTCGAGTTACGACGGGGATGGCCCTTCCACCCACGTGTTTCTTCAGCGACGTCAGGACTCCTGCCTAGTTGCGAGGGACAACTCGGGATTCTCCTCGAGGCTTGGCAGGGCAATTGGGACGCCTCTCCAGCTGAGGCGGGAGACCAAGGGTCCCTTTCCACGTGCCACAAGAATCCTGGGACTCCTATCAAGTTTCACGAGGAGTCAGGCATCGTCTCCTTTGGAGGCACTGACCTCCGCGTACCTCTGGAATTTTCAAAGGATGTGAGGCCTCCGGTCGCGATGAGGTGGGGAACTAGGTCTTTCTCTGTGGTCTCCACAGGGGATTCAGACATCCTTTCATTTGGGAGATGCAAGACGAGCCTGCATTCAAGTCACTGCAGGGATATCCAGCCTTATTTTGCGTCAGGGCATCGCGGTGTCCATTCCACTTGAGGCCGCAAACTCAGGGTCCCTCTCACATACCTAGAGCTGAGAGAAGCCTCCTCTTGAGGTGCTTGTGGTAAGGTGGTATTCCTCTGGAGTCGAAGCCAGGGACTAACCTCTCATCTCGAGTTGATTTTTGGCCCACGGAGCTCTTTCGTGTTGCTACAGTGACCTCAGGATCCCTCTAGCCTTGAAACAGTGTTCTTGGGGTTTCTCTGGAGTGCCATCAAGGAAATCAAGGCTCCTTTCATGTGTGATGTGCAACACGGAATTGCTCTGCACGCAGTGCAGGGGAATCGGGCCTCATCTCGCGGCGAGGGGGAAGTCTCATGGTTTTTCTCGAGTTGCGGCGGGAACCTGGGGTATATTCTCGAGTTACGACGGGGATGGCCCTTCCACCCAGGTGTTTCTTCAGCGACGTCAGGACTCCTGCCTAGTTGCGTTGGACAACTCTGGATTCTCCTCGAGGCTTGGCAGGGCAATTGGGACGCCTCTCCAGCTGAGGCGGGAGACCAAGTGTCCCTTTCCACGTGCCACAGGAATCCTGGGACTCCTATCAAGTTTCACGAGGAGTCAGGCATCGTCTCCTTTGGAGGCACTGATCTCCGCGTACCTCTGGAGTTTTCAAAGGATGTGAGGCTATCGGTCGCGATGAGGTGGGGAACTAAGTCTTTCTCTGTGCTTTCCACAGGGGATTCAGACATCCTTTCGTCCTGGGAGATGCAAGACGAGCCTGCATTGAAGTCACTGCAGGGATATCCGGCCTTATTTCGAGTCAGGGCATCGCGGTGTCCATTCCACTTGAGGCCACAAACTCAGGGTCCCTCTCACATACCTAGAGCTGAGAGAAGCCTCCTCTTGAGGTGCTTGTGGTAAGGTGGTATTCCTCTGGAGACGAATCCAGGGACTAACCTCTCTTTTCGAGTTGATTTTTGGTCCACAGAGTTCTTTCGTCTTGCTACAGTGACCTCAGGATCCCTCTATCCTTGAAACAGTGTTCTTGGGGTTTCTCTGGAGTGCCATCAAGGAAATCAAGGCTCCTTTCATGTGTGATGTGCAAGACGGAATTGCTCTGCACGCAGTACAGGGGAATCGGGCCTCATCTCTCATCGAGGGGGAAGTCTCATGGTTTTTCTCGAGTTGCGGCGGGAACCTGGGGTATATTCTCGAGTTATGACGGGGATGGCCCTTCCACCCACGTGTTTCTTCAGCCACGTCAGGACTCCTGCCTAGTTGCGAGGGACAACTCGGGATTCTCCTCGAGGCTTGGCAGGGCAATTGGAACGCCTCTCCAGCTGAGGCGGGAGACCAAGGGTCCCTTTCCACGTGCCACAGGAATCCTGGGTCTCCTATCTAGTTTCACGAGGAGTCAGGCATCGTCCCCTTTGGAGGCACTGATCTCCGCATACCTCTGGAGTTTTCAAAGGATTTGAGGCCTCCTGTCGCGATGAGGTGGGGAACTAGGTCTTTCTCTGTGGTCTCCACAGGGGATTCAGACATCCTTTCGTCTTGGGAGATGCAAGACGAGCCTGCATTCCAGTCACTGCAGGGATATCCGGCCTTATTTCGAGTCAGGGCATCGCGGTGTCCATTCCACTTGAGGCCGCAAACTCAGGGTCCCTCTCACATACCTAGAGCTGAGAGAAGCCTCCTGTTGAGGTGCTTGTGGTAAGGTGGTATTCCTCTGGAGTCGAAGCCAGGGACTAACCTCTCATCTCGAGTTGATTTTTGGTCCACGGAGCTCTTTCGTGTTGCTACAGTGACCTCAGGATCCCTCTAGCCTTGAAACAGTGTTCTTGGGATTTCTCTGGAGTGCCATGAAGGAAATCAAGGCTCCTTTCATGTGTGATGTGCAACACGGAATTGCTCTGCACGCAGTGCAGGGGAATCGGGCCTCATCTCGCGGCGAGGGGGAAGTCTCATGGTTTTTCTCGAGTTGCGGCGGGAACCTGGGGTATATTCTCGAGTTACGACGGGGATGGCCCTTCCACACACGTGTTTGTTCAGCCACGTCAGGACTCTTGCCTAGTTGCGAGACACAACTCGGGATTCTCCTCGAGGCTTGGCAAGGCAATTGGGACGCCTCTCCAGCTGAGGCGGGAGACCAAGGGTCCCTTTCCACGTGCCACAGGAATCCTGGGACTCCTATCAAGTTTCACGAGGAGTCAGGCATCGTCTCCTTTGGAGGCACTGATCTCCGCGTACCTCTGGAGTTTTCAAAGGATGTGAGGCCTCCGGTCGCGATGAGATGGGGAAATAGGTCTTTCTCTGTGGTCTCCACAGGGGATTCAGACATCCTTTCATCTTGGGAGATGCAAGACGAGCCTGCATTCAAGTCACTGCAGGGATATCCAGCCTTACTTCGCGTCAGGGCATCGCGGTGTCCATTCCACTTGAGGCCGCAAACTCAGGGTCCCTCTCACATACCTAGAGCTGAGAGAAGCCTCCTCTTGAGGTGCTTGTGGTAAGGTGGTATTCCTCTGGAGTCGAAGCCAGGGACTAACCTCTCATCTCGAGTTGATTTTTGGTCCACGGAGCTCTTTCGTGTTGCTACAGTGACCTCAGGATCCCTCTAGCCTTGAAACAGTGTTCTTGGGGTTTCTCTGGAGTGCCATCAAGGAAATCAAGGCTCCTTTCATGTGTGATGTGCAACACGGAATTGCTCTGCACGCAGTGCAGGGGAATCGGGCCTCATCTCGCGGCGAGGGGGAAGTCTCATGGTTTTTCTCGAGTTGCGGCGGGAACCTGGGGTATATTCTCGAGTTAAGACGGGGATGGCCCTTCCACCCACGTGTTTCTTCAGCGACGTCAGGACTCCTGCCTAGTTGCGAGGGACAACTCTGGATGCTCCTCGAGGCTTGGCAGGGCAATTGGGACGCCTCTCCAGCTGAGGCGGGAAACCAAGGGTCCCTTTCCAAGTGCCACAGGAATCCTGGGACTCCTATCAAGTTTCACGAGGAGTCAGGCATCGTCTCCTTTGGAGGCACTGATCTCCGTGTACCTCTGGAGTTTTCAAAGGATGTGAGGCTATCGATCGCGATGAGGTGGGGAACTAAGTCTTTCTTTGGGCATTCCACAGGGGATTCAGACATCCTTTCGTCCTGGGAAATGCAAGACGAGCCGGCATTGAAGTCACTGCAGGGATATCCGGCCTTATTTCGAGTCAGGGCATCGCGGTGTCCATTCCACTTGAGGCCGCAAACTCAGGGTCCCTCTCACATACCTAGAGCTGAGAGAAGCCTCCTCTTGAGGTGCTTGTGGTAAGGTGGTATTCCTCTGGAGACGAATCCAGGGACTAACCTCTCTTTTCGAGTTGATTTTTGGTCCACAGAGTTCTTTCGTGTTGCTACATTGACCTCAGGATCCCTCTAGCCTTGAAACAGTGTTCTTGGGGTTTCTCTGGAGTGCCATCAAGGAAATCAAGGCTCCTTTCATGTGTGATGTGCAAGACGGAATTGCTCTGCACGCAGTACAGGGGAATCGGGCCTCATCTCGCGGCGAGGGGGAAGTCTCATGGTTTTTCTCGAGTTGCGGCGGGAACCTGGGGTATATTCTCGAGTTACGACGGGGATGGCCCTTCCACACACGTGTTTGTTCAGCCACGACAGGACTCTTGCCTAGTTGGGAGACACAACTCGGGATTCTCCTCGAGGCTTGGCAAGGCAATTGGGACGCCTCTCCAGCTGAGGCGGGAGACCAAGGGTCCCTTTCCACGTGCCACAGGAATCCTGGGACTCCTATCAAGTTTCACGAGGAGTCAGGCATCGTCTCCTTTGGAGGCACTGATCTCCGCGTACCTCTGGAGTTTTCAAAGGATGTGAGGCCTCCGGTCGCGATGAGGTGGGGAACTAGGTCTTTCTCTGTGGTCTCCACAGGGGATTCAGACATCCTTTCATCTTGGGAGATGCAAGACGAGCCTGCATTCAAGTCACTGCAGGGATATCCAGCCTTATTTTGCGTCAGGGCATCGCGGTGTCCATTCCACTTGAGGCCGCAAACTCAGGGTCCCTCTCACATACCTAGAGCTGAGAGAAGCCTCCTCTTGAGGTGCTTGTGGTAAGGTGGTATTCCTCTGGAGTCGAAGCCAGGGACTAACCTCTCATCTCGAGTTGATTTTTGGTCCACGGAGCTCTTTCGTGTTGCTACAGTGACCTCAGGATCCCTCTAGCCTTGAAACAGTGTTCTTGGGGTTTCTCTGGAGTGCCATCAAGGAAATCAAGGCTCCTTTCATGTGTGATGTGCAACACGGAATTGCTCTGCACGCAGTGCAGGGGAATCGGGCCTCATCTCGCGGCGAGGGGGAAGTCTCATGGTTTTTCTCGAGTTGCGGCGGGAACCTGGGGTATATTCTCGAGTTACGACGGGGATGGCCCTTCCACCCACGTGTTTCTTCAGCGACGTCAGGACTCCTGCCTAGTTGCGAGGGACAACTCTGGATTCTCCTCGAGGCTTGGCAGGGCAATTGGGACGCCTCTCCAGCTGAGGCGGGAGACCAAGTGTCGCTTTCCAAGTGCCACAGGAATCCTGGGACTCCTATCAAGTTTCACGAGGAGTCAGGCATCGTCTCCTTTGGAGGCACTGATCTCCGCGTACCTCTGGAATTTTCAAAGGATGTGAGGCTATCGGTCGCGATGAGGTGGGGAACTAAGTCTTTCTCTGTGGTCTCCACAGGGGATTCAGACACCCTTTCGTCCTGGGAGATGCAAGACGAGCCTGCATTGAAGTCACTGCAGGGATATCCGGCCTTATTTCGAGTCAGGGCATCGCGGTGTCCATTCCACTTGAGGCCCCAAACTCAGGGTCCCTCTCACATACCTAGAGCTGAGAGAAGCCTCCTCTTGAGGTGCTTGTGGTAAGGTGGTATTCCTCTGGAGACGAATCCAGGGACTAACCTCTCTTTTCGAGTTGATTTTTGGTCCACAGAGTTCTTTCGTGTTGCAACAGTGACCTCAGGATCCCTCTAGCCTTGAAACAGTGTTCTTGGGGTTTCTCTGGAGTGCCATCAAGGAAATCAAGGCTCCTTTCATGTGTGATGTGCAAGACGGAATTGCTCTGCACGCAGTACAGGGGAATCGGGCCTCATCTCGCGGCGAGGGGGAAGTCTCATGGTTTTTCTCGAGTTGCGGCGGGAACCTGGGGTATATTCTCGAGTTACGACGGGGATGGCCCTTCCACCCACGTGTTTGTTCAGCCACGTCAGGACTCCTGCCTAGTTGCGAGGGACAACTCGGGATTCTCCTCGAGGCTTGGCAGGGCAATTGGGACGCCTCTCCAGCTGAGGCGGGAGACCAAGGGTCCCTTTCCACGTGCCACAAGAATCCTGGGACTCCTATCAAGTTTCACGAGGAGTCAGGCATCGTCTCCTTTGGAGGCACTGATCTCCGCGTACCTCTGGAATTTTCAAAGGATGTGAGGCCTCCGATCGCCATGAGGTGGGGAACTAGGTGTTTCTCTGTGGTCTCCACAGGGGATTCAGACATCCTTTCTTCTTGGGAGATGCAAGACGAGCCTGCATTCAAGTCACTGCAGGGATATCCGGCCTTATTTCGAGTCAGGGCATCGCGGTGTCCATTCCACTTGAGGCCGCAAACTCAGGATTCCTCTCACATACCTAGAGCTGAGAGAAGCCTCCTCTTGAGGTGCTTGTGGTAAGGTGGTATTCCTCAGGAGTCGAAGACAGGGACTAACCTCTCATCTCGTGTTGATTCTTGGTCCACGGAGCTCTTTCGTGTTGCTACAGTGACCTCAGGATCCCTCTAGCCTTGAAACAGTGTTGTTGGTGTTTCTCTGGAGTGCCATCAAGGAAATCAAGGCTCCTTTCATGTGTGATGTGCAACACGGAATTGCTCTGCACGCAGTGCAGGGGAATCGGGCCTCATCTCGCGGCGAGGGGGAAGTCTCATGGTTTTTCTCGAGTTGCGGCGGGAACCTGGGGTATATTCTCGAGTTAAGACGGGGATGGCCCTTCCACCCACGTGTTTCTTCAGCGACGTCAGGACTCCTGCCTACTTGCGAGGGACAACTCGGGATTCTCCTCGAGGCTTTGCAGGGCAATTGGGACGCCTCTCCACCTGAGACGGGAGACCAAGGGTCCCTTTCCATGTGCCACAGGAATCCTGGGTCTCCTATCAAGTTTCACGAGGAGTCAGGCATCGTCTCCTTTGGAGGCACTGATCTCCGCATACCTCTGGAGTTTTCAAAGGATTTGAGGCCTCCTGTCGCGATGAGGTGGGGAACTAGGATTTTCTCTGTGGTCTCCACAGGGGATTCAGACACCCTTTCGTCTTGGGAGATGCAAGACGAGCCTGCATTCAAGTCACTGCAGGGATATCCGGCCTTATTTCGAGTCAGGGCATCGCGGTGTCCATTCCACTTGAGGCCGCAAACTCAGGGTCCCTCTCACATACCTAGAGCTGAGAGAAACCTCCTCTTGAGGTGCTTGTGGTAAGGTGGTATTCCTCTGGAGACGAATCCAGGGACTAACCTCTCTTTTTGAGTTGATTTTTGGTCCACAGAGTTCTTTCGTGTTGCAACCGTGACCTCAGGATCCCTCTAGCCTTGAAACAGTGTTCTTGGGGTTTCTCTGGAGTGCCATCAAGGAAATCAAGGCTCCTTTCATGTGTGATGTGCAAGACGGAATTGCTCTGCACGCAGTACAGGGGAATCGGGCCTCATCTCGCGGCGAGGGGGAAGTCTCATGGTTTTTCTCGAGTTGCGGCGGGAACCTGGGGTATATTCTCGAGTTACGACGGGGATGGCCCTTCCACCCACGTGTTTGTTCAGCCACGTCAGGACTCCTGCCTAGTTGCGAGGGACAACTCGGGATTCTCCTCGAGGCTTGGCAGGGCAATTGGGACGCCTCTCCAGCTGAGGCGGGAGACCAAGGGTCCCTTTCCACGTGCCACAAGAATCCTGGGACTCCTATCAAGTTTCACGAGGAGTCAGGCATCGTCTCCTTTGGAGGCACTGATCTCCGCGTACCTCTGGAATTTTCAAAGGATGTGAGGCCTCCGATCGCCATGAGGTGGGGAACTAGGTGTTTCTCTGTGGTCTCCACAGGGGATTCAGACATCCTTTCTTCTTGGGAGATGCAAGACGAGCCTGCATTCAAGTCACTGCAGGGATATCCGGCCTTATTTCGAGTCAGGGCATCGCGGTGTCCATTCCACTTGAGGCCGCAAACTCAGGATCCCTCTCACATACCTAGAGCTGAGAGAAGCCTCCTCTTGAGGTGCTTGTGGTAAGGTGGTATTCCTCTGGAGTCGAAGCCAGGGACTAACCTCTCATCTCGAGTTGATTTTGGGTCCACGGAGCTCTTTCGTGTTGCTACATTGACCTCAGGATCCCTCTAGCCTTGAAACAGTGTTCTTGGGATTTCTCTGGAGTGCCATGAAGGAAATCAAGGCTCCTTTCATGTGTGATGTGCAACACGGAATTGCTCTGCACGCAGTGCAGGGGAATCGGGCCTCATCTCGCGGCGAGGGGGAAGTCTCATGGTTTTTCTCGAGTTGCGGCGGGAACCTGGGGTATATTCTCGAGTTACGACGGGGATGGCCCTTCCACCCACGTGTTTGTTCAGCCACGTCAGGACTCTTGCCTAGTTGCGAGACACAACTCGGGATTCTCCTCGAGGCTTGGCAAGGCAATTGGGACGCCTCTCCAGCTGAGGCGGGAGACCAAGGGTCCCTTTCCACGTGCCACAGGAATCCTGGGACTCCTATCAAGTTTCACGAGGAGTCAGGCATCGTCTCCTTTGGAGGCACTGATCTCCGCGTACCTCTGGAGTTTTCAAAGGATGTGAGGCCTCCGGTCGCGATGAGATGGGGAAATAGGTCTTTCTCTGTGGTCTCCACAGGGGATTCAGACATCCTTTCATCTTGGGAGATGCAAGACGAGCCTGCATTCAAGTCACTGCAGGGATATCCAGCCTTACTTCGTGTCAGGGCATCGCGGTGTCCATTCCACTTGAGGCCGCAAACTCAGGGTCCCTCTCACATACCTAGAGCTGAGAGAAGCCTCCTGTTGAGGTGCTTGTGGTAAGGTGGTATTCCTCTGGAGTCGAAGCCAGGGACTAACCTCTCATCTCGAGTTGATTTTTGGCCCACGGAGCTCTTTCGTGTTGCTACAGTGACCTCAGGATCCCTCTAGCCTTGAAACAGTGTTCTTGGGGTTTCTCTGGAGTGCCATCAAGGAAATCAAGGCTCCTTTCATGTGTGATGTGCAACACGGAATTGCTCTGCACGCAGTGCAGGGGAATCGGGCCTCATCTCGCGGCGAGGGGGAAGTCTCATGGTTTTTCTCGAGTTGCGGCAGGATCCTGGGGTATATTCTCGAGTTACGACGGGGATGGCCCTTCCACCCACGTGTTTCTTCAGTGACGTCAGGACTCCTGCCTAGTTGCGAGGGACAACTCTGGATTCTCCTCTAGGCTTGGCAGGGCAATTGGGACGCCTCTCCAGCTGAGGCGGGAGACCAAGTGTCCCTTTCCAAGTGCCACAGGAATCCTGGGACTCCTATCAATTTTCACGAGGAGTCAGGCATCGTCTCCTTTGGAGGCACTGATCTCCGCGTACCTCTGGAGTTTTCAAAGGATGTGAGGCTATCGGTCGCGATGAGGTGGGGAACTAAGTCTTTCTCTGTGCTTTCCACAGGGGATTCAGACATCCTTTCGTCCTGGGAGATGCAAGACGAGCCTGCATTGAAGTCACTGCAGGGATATCCGGCCTTATTTCGAGTCAGGGCATCGCGGTGTCCATTCCACTTGAGGCCGCAAACTCAGGGTCCCTCTCACATACCTAGAGCTGAGAGAAGCCTCCTCTTGAGGTGCTTGTGGTAAGGTGGTATTCCTCTGGAGACGAATCCAGGGACTAACCTCTCATCTCAAATTTATTCTTGGTCCACGGAGCTCTTTCGTGTTGCTACAGTGACCTCAGGATCCCTCTAGCCTTGAAACAGTGTTCTTGGGGTTTCTCTGGAGTGCCATCAAGGAAATCAAGGCTCCTTTCATGTGTGATGTGCAACACGGAATTGCTCTGCACGCAGTGCAGGGGAATCGGGCCTCATCTCGCGGCGAGGGGGAAGTCTCATGGTTTTTCTCGAGTTGCGGCGGGAACCTGGGGTATATTCTCGAGTTAAGACGGGGATGGCCCTTCCACCCTCGTGTTTCTTCAGCGACGTCAGGACTCCTGCCTAGTTGCGAGGGACAACTCTGGATTCTCCTCGAGGCTTGGCAGGGCAATTGGGACGCCTCTCCAGCTGAGGCGGGAGACCAAGGGTCCCTTTCCAAGTGCCACAGGAATCCTGGGACTCCTATCAAGTTTCACGAGGAGTCAGGCATCGTCTCCTTTGGAGGCACTGATCTCCGTGTACCTCTGGAGTTTTCAAAGGATGTGAGGCTATCGATCGCGATGAGGTGGGGAACTAAGTCTTTCTTTGGGCATTCCACAGGGGATTCAGACATCCTTTCGTCCTGGGAAATGCAAGACGAGCCGGCATTGAAGTCACTGCAGGGATATCCGGCCTTATTTCGAGTCAGGGCATCGCGGTGTCCATTCCACTTGAGGCCGCAAACTCAGGGTCCCTCTCACATACCTAGAGCTGAGAGAAGCCTCCTCTTGAGGTGCTTGTGGTAAGGTGGTATTCCTCTGGAGACGAATCCAGGGACTAACCTCTCTTTTCGAGTTGATTTTTGGTCCACAGAGTTCTTTCGTGTTGCTACATTGACCTCAGGATCCCTCTAGCCTTGAAACAGTGTTCTTGGGGTTTCTCTGGAGTGCCATCAAGGAAATCAAGGCTCCTTTCATGTGTGATGTGCAAGACGGAATTGCTCTGCACGCAGTACAGGGGAATCGGGCCTCATCTCGCATCGAGGGGGAAGTCTCATGGTTTTTCTCGAGTTGCGGCGGGAACCTGGGGTATATTCTCGAGTTACGACGGGGATGGCCCTTCCACCCACGTGTTTGTTCAGCCACGTCAGGACTCCTGCCTAGTTGCGAGGGACAACTCGGGATTCTCCTCGAGGCTTGGCAGGGCAATTGGAACGCCTCTCCAGCTGAGGCGGGAGACCAAGGGTCCCTTTCCACGTGCCACAAGAATCCTGGGACTCCTATCAAGTTTCACGAGGAGTCAGGCATCGTCTCCTTTGGAGGCACTGATCTCCGCGTACCTCTGGAATTTTCAAAGGATGTGAGGCCTCCGATCGCCATGAGGTGGGGAACTAGGTGTTTCTCTGTGTCTCCACAGGGGATTCAGACATCCTTTCTTCTTGGGAGATGCAAGACGAGCCTGCATTCAAGTCACTGCAGGGATATCCGGCCTTATTTCGAGTCAGGGCATCGCGGTGTCCATTCCACTTGAGGCCGCAAACTCAGGATCCCTCTCACATACCTAGAGCTGAGAGAAGCCTCCTCTTGAGGTGCTTGTGGTAAGGTGGTATTCCTCAGGAGTCGAAGCCAGGGACTAACCTCTCATCTCGTGTTGATTCTTGGTCCACGGAGCTCTTTCGTGTTGCTACAGTGACCTCAGGATCCCTCTAGCCTTGAAACAGTGTTCTTGGGGTTTCTCTGGAGTGCCATCAAGGAAATCAAGGCTCCTTTCATGTGTGATGTGCAACACGGAATTGCTCTGCACGCAGTGCAGGGGAATCGGGCCTCATCTCGCGGCGAGGGGGAAGTCTCATGGTTTTTCTCGAGTTGCGGCGGGAACCTGGGGTATATTCTCGAGTTACAACGGGGATGGCCCTTCCACCTACGTGTTTCTTCAGCGACGTCAGGACTCCTGCCTACTTGCGAGGGACAACTCGGGATTCTCCTCGAGGCTTTGCAGGGCAATTGGGACGCCTCTCCACCTGAGACGGGAGACCAAGGGTCCCTTACCATGTGCCACAGGAATCCTGGGTCTCCTATCAAGTTTCACGAGGAGTCAGGCATCGTCTCCTTTGGAGGCACTGATCTCCGCATACCTCTGGAGTTTTCAAAGGATTTGAGGCCTCCTGTCGCGATGAGGTGGGGAACTAGGTCTTTCTCTGTGGTCTCCACAGGGGATTCAGACACCCTTTCGTCTTGGGAGATGCAAGACGAGCCTGCATTGAAGTCACTGCAGGGATATCCGGCCTTATTTCGAGTCAGGGCATCGCGGTGTCCATTCCACTTGAGGCCGCAAACTCAGGGTCCCTCTCACATACCTAGAGCTGAGAGAAGCCTCCTCTTGAGGTGCTTGTGGTAAGGTGGTATTCCTCTGGAGTCGAAGCCAGGGACTAACCTCTCATCTCGAGTTGATTTTTGGTCCACGGAGCTCTTTCGTGTTGCTACAGTGACCTCAGGATCCCTCTAGCCTTGAAACAGTGTTCTTGGGGTTTCTCTGGAGTGCCATCAAGGAAATCAAGGCTCCTTTCATGTGTGATGTGCAACACGGAATTGCTCTGCACGCAGTGCAGGGGAATCGGGCCTCATCTCGCGGCGAGGGGGAAGTCTCATGGTTTTTCTCGAGTTGCGGCGGGAACCTGGGGTATATTCTCGAGTTACGACGGGGATGGCCCTTCCACCCACGTGTTTCTTCAGTGACGTCAGGACTCCTGCCTAGTTGCGAGGGACAACTCTGGATTCTCCTCGAGGCTTGGCAGGGCAATTGGGACGCCTCTCCAGCTGAGGCGGGAGACCAAGTGTCCCTTTCCAAGTGCCACAGGAATCCTGGGACTCCTATCAAGTTTCACGAGGAGTCAGGCATCGTCTCCTTTGGAGGCACTGATCTCCGCGTACCTCTGGAGTTTTCAAAGGATGTGAGGCCTCCGGTCGCGATGAGGTGGGGAACTAGGTCTTTCTCTGTGGTCTCCACAGGGGATTCAGACATCCTTTCATCTTGGGAGATGCAAGACGAGCCTGCATTCAAGTCACTGCAGGGATATCCAGCCTTATTTTGCGTCAGGGCATCGCGGTGTCCATTCCACTTGAGGCCGCAAACTCAGGGTCCCTCTCACATACCTAGAGCTGAGAGAAGCCTCCTCTTGAGGTGCTTGTGGTAAGGTGGTATTCCTCTGGAGACGAATCCAGGGACTAACCTCTCTTTTTGAGTTGATTTTTGGTCCACAGAGTTCTTTCGTGTTGCAACAGTGACCTCAGGATCCCTCTAGCCTTGAAACAGTGTTCTTGGGGTTTCTCTGGAGTGCCATCAAGGAAATCAAGGCTCCTTTCATGTGTGATGTGCAACACGGAATTGCTCTGCACGCTGTGCAGGGGAATCGGGCCTCATCTCGCGGCGAGGGGGAAGTCTCATGGTTTTTCTCGAGTTGCGGCGGGAACCTGGGGTATATTCTCGAGTTACGACGGGGATGGCCCTTCCACCCACGTGTTTCTTCAGCGACGTCAGGACTCCTGCCTACTTGCGAGGGACAACTCGGGATTCTCCTCGAGGCTTTGCAGGGCAATTGGGACGCCTCTCCACCTGAGACGGGAGACCAAGGGTCCCTTTCCATGTGCCAAAGGAATCCTGGGTCTCCTATCAAGTTTCACGAGGAGTCAGGCATTGTCTCCTTTGGAGGCACTGATCTCCGCATACCTCTGGAGTTTTCAAAGGATTTGAGGCCTCCTGTCGCGATGAGGTGGGGAACTAGGTCTTTCTCTGTGGTCTCCACAGGGGATTCAGACACCCTTTCGTCTTGGGAGATGCAAGACGAGCCTGCATTCCAGTCACTGCAGGGATATCCGGCCTTATTTCGAGTCAGGGCATCGCGGTGTCCATTCCACTTGAGGCCGCAAACTCAGGATCCCTCTCACATACCTAGAGCTGAGAGAAGCCTCCTCTTGAGGTGCTTGTGGTAAGGTGATATTCCTCAGGAGTCGAAGCCAGGGACTAACCTCTCATCTCGTGTTGATTCTTGGTCCACGGAGCTCTTTCGTGTTGCTACAGTGACCTCAGGATCCCTCTAGCCTTGAAACAGTGTTCTTGGGGTTTCTCTGGAGTGCCATGAAGGAAATCAAGGCTCCTTTCATGTGTGATGTGCAACACGGAATTGCTCTGCACGCAGTGCAGGGGAATCGGGCCTCATCTCGCGGCGAGGGGGAAGTCTCATGGTTTTTCTCGAGTTGCGGCGGGAACCTGGGGTATATTCTCGAGTTACGACGGGGATGGCCCTTCCACCCACGTGTTTGTTCAGCCACGTCAGGACTCCTGCCTAGTTGCGAGGGACAACTCGGGATTCTCCTCGAGGCTTGGCAGGGCAATTGGGACGCCTCTCCAGCTGAGGCGGGAGACCAAGGGTCCCTTTCCACGTGCCACAAGAATCCTGGGACTCCTATCAAGTTTCACGAGGAGTCAGGCATCGTCTCCTTTGGAGGCACTGATCTCCGCGTACCTCTGGAATTTTCAAAGGATGTGAGGCCTCCGATCGCCATGAGGTGGGGAACTAGGTGTTTCTCTGTGGTCTCCACAGGGGATTCAGACATCCTTTCTTCTTGGGAGATGCAAGACGAGCCTGCATTCAAGTCACTGCAGGGATATCCGGCCTTATTTCGAGTCAGGGCATCGCGGTGTCCATTCCACTTGAGGCCGCAAACTCAGGATCCCTCTCACATACCTAGAGCTGAGAGAAGCCTCCTCTTGAGGTGCTTGTGGTAAGGTGGTATTCCTCAGGAGTCGAAGCCAGGGACTAACCTCTCATCTCGTGTTGATTCTTGGTCCACGGAGCTCTTTCGTGTTGCTACAGTGACCTCAGGATCCCTCTAGCCTTGAAACAGTGTTCTTGGGGTTTCTCTGGAGTGCCATCAAGGAAATCAAGGCTCCTTTCATGTGTGATGTGCAACACGGAATTGCTCTGCACGCAGTGCAGGGGAATCGGGCCTCATCTCGCGGCGAGGGGGAAGTCTCATGGTTTTTCTCGAGTTGCGGCGGGAACCTGGGGTATATTCTCGAGTTACGACGGGGATGGCCCTTCCACCCACGTGTTTGTTCAGCCACGTCAGGACTCCTGCCTAGTTGCGAGGGACAACTCTGGATTCTCCTCGAGGCTTGGCAGGGCAATTGGGACGCCTCTCCAGCTGAGGCGGGAGACCAAGTGTCCCTTTCCACGTGCCACAGGAATCCTGGGACTCCTATCAAGTTTCACGAGGAGTCAGGCATCGTCTCCTTTGGAGGCACTGATCTCCGCGTACCTCTGGAATTTTCAAAGGATGTGAGGCCTCCGATCGCCATGAGGTGGGGAACTAGGTGTTTCTCTGTGGTCTCCACAGGGGATTCAGACATCCTTTCTTCTTGGGAGATGCAAGACGAGCCTGCATTCAAGTCAATGCAGGGATATCCGGCCTTATTTCGAGTCAGGGCATCGCGGTGTCCATTCCACTTGAGGCCGCAAACTCAGGATCCCTCTCACATACCTAGAGCTGAGAGAAGCCTCCTCTTGAGGTGCTTGTGGTAAGGTGGTATTCCTCAGGAGTCGAAGCCAGGGACTAACCTCTCATCTCGTGTTGATTCTTGGTCCACGGAGCTCTTTCGTGTTGCTACAGTGACCTCAGGATCCCTCTAGCCTTGAAACAGTGTTCTTGGGGTTTCTCTGGAGTGCCATCAAGGAAATCAAGGCTCCTTTCATGTGTGATGTGCAACACGGAATTGCTCTGCACGCAGTGCAGGGGAATCGGGCCTCATCTCGCGGCGAGGGGGAAGTCTCATGGTTTTTCTCGAGTTGCGGCGGGAACCTGGGGTATATTCTCGAGTTACGACGGGGATGGCCCTTCCACCCACGTGTTTCTTCAGCGACGTCAGGACTCCTGCCTACTTGCGAGGGACAACTCGGGATTCTCCTCGAGGCTTTGCAGGGCAATTGGGACGCCTCTCCACCTGAGACGGGAGACCAAGGGTCCCTTTCCATGTGCCACAGGAATCCTGGGTCTCCTATCAAGTTTCACGAGGAGTGAGGCATCGTCTCCTTTGGAGGCACTGATCTCCGCATACCTCTGGAGTTTTCAAAGGATGTGAGGCCTCCTGTCGCGATGAGGTGGGGAACTAGGTCTTTCTCTGTGGTCTCCACAGGGGATTCAGACACCCTTTCGTCTTGGGAGATGCAAGACGAGCCTGCATTGAAGTCACTGCAGGGATATCCGGCCTTATTTCGAGTCAGGGCATCGCGGTGTCCATTCCACTTGAGGCCGCAAACTCAGGGTCCCCCTCACATACCTAGAGCTGAGAGAAGCCTCCTCTTGAGGTGCTTGTGGTAAGGTGGTATTCCTCTGGAGACGAATCCAGGGACTAACCTCTCTTTTTGAGTTGATTTTTGGTCCACAGAGTTCTTTCGTGTTGCAACAGTGACCTCAGGATCCCTCTAGCCTTGAAACAGTGTTCTTGGGGTTTCTCTGGAGTGCCATCAAGGAAATCAAGGCTCCTTTCATGTGTGATGTGCAAGACGGAATTGCTCTGCACGCAGTACAGGGGAATCGGGCCTCATCTCGCGGCGAGGGGGAAGTCTCATGGTTTTTCTCGAGTTGCGGCGGGAACCTGGGGTATATTCTCGAGTTACGACGGGGATGGCCCTTCCACCCACGTGTTTGTTCAGCCACGTCAGGACTCCTGCCTAGTTGCGAGGGACAACTCGGGATTCTCCTCGAGGCTTGGCAGGGCAATTGGGACGCCTCTCCAGCTGAGGCGGGAGACCAAGGGTCCCTTTCCACGTGCCACAAGAATCCTGGGACTCCTATCAAGTTTCACGAGGAGTCAGGCATCGTCTCCTTTGGAGGCACTGATCTCCGCGTACCTCTGGAATTTTCAAAGGATGTGAGGCCTCCGATCGCCATGAGGTGGGGAACTAGGTGTTTCTCTGTGGTCTCCACAGGGGATTCAGACATCCTTTCTTCTTGGGAGATGCAAGACGAGCCTGCATTCAAGTCACTGCAGGGATATCCGGCCTTATTTCAAGTCAGGGCATCGCGGTGTCCATTCCACTTGAGGCCGCAAACTCAGGATCCCTCTCACATACCTAGAGCTGAGAGAAGCCTCCTCTTGAGGTGCTTGTGGTAAGGTGGTATTCCTCAGGAGTCGAAGCCAGGGACTAACCTCTCATCTCGTGTTGATTCTTGGTCCACGGAGCTCTTTCGTGTTGCTACAGTGACCTCAGGATCCCTCTAGCCTTGAAACAGTGTTCTTGGGGTTTCTCTGGAGTGCCATCAAGGAAATCAAGGCTCCTTTCAGGTGTGATGTGCAACACGGAATTGCTCTGCACGCAGTGCAGGGGAATCGGGCCTCATCTCGCGGCGAGGGGTAAGTCTCATGGTTTTTCTCTAGTTGCGGCGGGAACCTGGGGTATATTCACGAGTTACGACGGGGATGGCCCTTAAACACACGTGTTTCTTCAGCGACGTCAGGACTCCTGCCTACTTGCGAGGGACAACTCGGGATTCTCCTCGAGGCTTTGCAGGGCAATTGGGACGCCTCTCCACCTGAGACGGGAGACCAAGGGTCCCTTTCCATGTGCCACAGGAATCCTGGGTCTCCTATCAAGTTTCACGAGGAGTCAGGCATCGTCTCCTTTGGAGGCACTGATCTCCGCATACCTCTGGAGTTTTCAAAGGATTTGAGGCCTCCTGTCGCGATGAGGTGGGGAACTAGGTCTTTCTCTGTGGTCTCCACAGGGGATTCAGACACCCTTTCGTCTTGGGAGATGCAAAACGAGCCTGCATTCCAGTCACTGCAGGGATATCCGGCCTTATTTCGAGTCAGGGCATCGCGGTGTCCATTCCACTTGAGGCCGCAAATTCAGGGTCCCTCTCACATACCTAGAGCTGAGAGAAGCCTCCTCTTGAGGTGCTTGTGGTAAGGTGGTATTCCTCTGGAGTCGAAGCCAGGGACTAACCTCTCATCTCGAGTTGATTTTTGGCCCACGGAGCTCTTTCGTGTTGCTACAGTGACCTCAGGATCCCTCTAGCCTTGAAACAGTGTTCTTGGGGTTTCTCTGGAGTGCCATCAAGGAAATCAAGGCTCCTTTCATGTGTGATGTGCAACACGGAATTGCTCTGCACGCAGTGCAGGGGAATCGGGCCTCATCTCGCGGCGAGGGGGAAGTCTCATGGTTTTTCTCGAGTTGCGGCGGGAACCTGGGGTATATTCTCGAGTTACGACGGGGATGGCCCTTCCACCCACGTGTTTCTTCAGCGACGTCAGGACTCCTGCCTAGTTGCGAGGGACAACTCTGGATTCTCCTCGAGGCTTGGCAGGGCAATTGGGACGCCTCTCCAGCTGAGGCGGGAGACCAAGTGTCCCTTTCCAAGTGCCACAGGAATCCTGGGACTCCTATCAAGTTTCACGAGGAGTCAGGCATCGTCTCCTTTGGAGGCACTGATCTCCGCGTACCTCTGGAGTTTTCAAAGGATGTGAGGCTATCGGTCGCGATGAGGTTGGGAACTAAGTCTTTCTCTGTGCTTTCCACAGGGGATTCAGACATCCTTTCGTCCTGGGAGATGCAAGACGAGCCTGCATTGAAGTCACTGCAGGGATATCCGGCCTTATTTCGAGTCAGGGCATCGCGGTGTCCATTCCACTTGAGGCCGCAAACTCAGGGTCCCTCTCACATACCTAGAGCTGAGAGAAGCCTCCTCTTGAGGTGCTTGTGGTAAGGTGGTATTCCTCTGGAGACGAATCCAGGGACTAACCTCTCTTTTCGAGTTGATTTTTGGTCCACAGAGTTCTTTCGTCTTGCTACAGTGACCTCAGGATCCCTCTATCCTTGAAACAGTGTTCTTGGGGTTTCTCTGGAGTGCCATGAAGGAAATCAAGGCTCCTTTCATGTGTGATGTGCAAGACGGAATTGCTCTGCACGCAGTACAGGGGAATCGGGCCTCATCTCTCATCGAGGGGGAAGTCTCATGGTTTTTCTCAAGTTGCGGCGGGAACCTGGGGTATATTCTCGAGTTACGACGGGGATGGCCCTTCCACCCACGTGTTTCTTCAGCCACGTCAGGACTCCTGCCTAGTTGCGAGGGACAACTCGGGATTCTCCTCGAGGCTTGGCAGGGCAATTGGAACGCCTCTCCAGCTGAGGCGGGAGACCAAGGGTCCCTTTCCACGTGCCACAAGAATCCTGGGAGTCCTATCAAGTTTCACGAGGAGTCAGGTATCGTCTCTTTGGAGGCACTGATCTCCGCGTACCTCTGGAGTTTTCAAAGGATGTGAGGCCTCCGGTCGCGATGAGGTGGGGAACTAGGTGTTTCTCTGTGGTCTCCACAGGGGATTCAGACATCCTTTCTTCTTGGGAGATGCAAGACGAGCCTGCATTGAAGTCACTGCAGGGAAATCCGGCCTTATTTCGAGTCAGGGCATCGCGGTGTCCATTCCACTTGAGGCCGCAAACTCAGGATCCCTCTCACATACCTAGAGCTGAGAGAAGCCTCCTCTTGAGGTGCTTGTGGTAAGGTGGTATTCCTCTGGAGTCGAAGCCAGGGACTAACCTCTCATCTCGAGTTGATTTTTGGCCCACGGAGCTCTTTCGTGTTGCTACAGTGACCTCAGGATCCCTCTAGCCTTGAAACAGTGTTCTTGGGGTTTCTCTGGAGTGCCATCAAGGAAATCAAGGCTCCTTTCATGTGTGATGTGCAACACGGAATTGCTCTGCACGCAGTGCAGGGGAATCGGGCCTCATCTCGCGGCGAGGGGGAAGTCTCATGGTTTTTCTCGAGTTGCGGCGGGAACCTGGGGTATATTCTCCAGTTACGACGGGGATGGCCCTTCCACACATGTGTTTGTTCAGCCACGTCAGGACTCTTGCCTAGTTGCGAGACACAACTCGGGATTCTCCTCGAGGCTTGGCAAGGCAATTGGGACGCCACTCCAGATGAGGCAGGAGACCAAGGGTCCCTTTCCACGTGCCACAGGAATCCTGGGACTCCTATTAAGTTTCACGAGGAGTCAGGCATCGTCTCCTTTGGAGGCACTGATCTCCGCGTACCTCTGGAGTTTTCAAAGGATGTGAGGCCTCCGGTCGCGATGAGGTGGGGAACTAGGTGTTTCTCTGTGGTCTCCACAGGGGATACAGACATCCTTTCATCTTGGGAGATGCAAGACGAGCCTGCATTCAAGTCACTGCAGGGATATCCAGCCTTATTTCGCGTCAGGGCATCGCGGTGTCCATTCCACTTGAGGCCGCAAACTCAGGGTCCCTCTCACATACCTAGAGCTGAGAGAAGCCTCCTCTTGAGGTGCTTGTGGTAAGGTGGTATTCCTCTGGAGTCGAAGCCAGGGACTAAACTCTCATCTCGAGTTGATTTTTGGCCCACGGAGCTTTTTCGTGTTGCTACAGTGACCTCAGGATCCCTCTAGCCTTGAAACAGTGTTCTTGGGGTTTCTCTGGAGTGCCATGAAGGAAATCAAGGCTCCTTTCAGGTGTGATGTGCAACACGGAATTGCTCTGCACGCAGTGCAGGGGAATCGGGCCTCATCTAGCGGCGAGGGGGAAGTCTCATGGTTTTTCTCGAGTTGCGGCGGGAACCTGGGGTATATTCTCGAGTTACGACGGGGATGGCGCTTCCACACACGTGTGTGTTCAGCCATGTCAGGACTCCTGCCTAGTTGCGAGGGACAACTCGGGATTCTCCTCGAGGCTTGGCAGGGCAATTGGGACGCCTCTCCAGCTGAGACGGGAGACCAAGGGTCCCTTTCCACGTGCCACAGGAATCCTGGGTCTCCTATCAAGATTCACGAGGAGTCAGGCATCGTCTCCTTTGGAGGCACTGATCTCCGCATACCTCTGGAGTTTTCAAAGGATTTGAGGCCTCCTGTCGCGATGAGGTGGGGAACTAGGTCTTTCTCTGTGGTCTCCACAGGGGATTCAGACATCCTTTCGTCTTGGGAGATGCAAGACGAGCCTGCATTGAAGTCACTGCAGGGATATCCGGCCTTATTTCGAGTCAGGGCATCGCGGTGTCCATTCCACTTGAGGCCGCAAACTCAGGGTCCCTCTCACATACCTAGAGCTGAGAGAAGCCTCCTCTTGAGGTGCTTGTGGTAAGGTGGTATTCCTCTGGAGTCGAAGCCAGGGACTAACCTCTCATCTCGAGTTGATTTTTGGTCCACGGAGCTCTTTCGTGTTGCTACAGTGACCTCAGGATCCCTCTAGCCTTGAAACAGTGTTCTTGGGGTTTCTCTGGAGTGCCATGAAGGAAATCAAGTCTCCTTTCATGTGTGATGTGCAACACAGAATTGCTCTGCACGCAGTGCAGGGGAATCGGGCCTCATCTCGCGGCGAGGGGGAAGTCTCATGGTTTTTCTCGAGTTGCGGCGGGAACCTGGGGTATATTCTCGAGTTATGACGGGGATGGCCCTTCCACACACGTGTTTGTTCAGCCACCTCAGGACTCTTGTCTAGTTGCGAGAAACAACTCGGGATTCTCCTCGAGGCTTGGCAAGGCAATTGGGACGCCTCTCCAGCTGAGGCGGGAGACCAAGGGTCCCTTTCCACGTGCCACAGGAATCCTGGGACTCCTATCAAGTTTCACGAGGAGTCAGGCATCGTCTCCTTTGGAGGCACTGATCTCCGTGTACCTCTGGAATTTTCAAAGGATGTGAGGCCTCCGGTCGCGATGAGGTGGGGAACTAGGTGTTTCTCTGTGGTCTCCACAGGGGATTCAGACATCCTTTCTTCTTGGGAGATGCAAGACGAGCCTGCATTCCAGTCACTGCAGGGATATCCGGCCTTATTTCGAGTCAGGGCATCGCGGTGTCCATTCCACTTGAGGCCGCAAACTCAGGGTCCCTCTCACATACCTAGAGCTGAGAGAAGCCTCCTCTTGAGGTGCTTGTGGTAAGGTGGTATTCCTCTGGAGTCGAAGCCAGGGACTAACCTCTCATCTCGAGTTGATTTTTGGTCCACGGAGCTCTTTCGTGTTGCTACAGTGACCTCAGGATCCCTCTAGCCTTGAAACAGTGTTCTTGGGGTTTCTCTGGAGTGCCATGAAGGAAATCAAGGCTCCTTTCATGTGTGATGTGCAACACAGAATTGCTCTGCACACAGTGCAGGGGAATCGGGCCTCATCTCGCGGCGAGGGGGAAGTCTCATGGTTTTTCTCGAGTTGCGGCGGGAACCTGGGGTATATTCTCGAGTTACGACGGGGATGGCCCTTCCACACACGTGTTTGTTCAGCCACGTCAGGACTCTTGCCTAGTTGCGAGACACAACTCGGGATTCTCCTCGAGGCTTGGCAAGGCAATTGGGACGTCTCTCCAGCTGAGGCGGGAGACCAAGGGTCCCTTTCCACGTGCCACAGGAATCCTGGGACTCCTATCAAGTTTCACGAGGAGTCAGGCATCGTCTCCTTTGGAGGCACTGATCTCCGCGTACCTCTGGAGTTTTCAAAGGATGTGAGGCCTCCGGTCGCGATGAGGTGGGGAACTAGGTCTTTCTCTGTGGTCTCCACAGGGGATTCAGACATCCTTTCATCTTGGGAGATGCAAGACGAGCCTGCATTCAAGTCACTGCAGGGATATCCAGCCTTATTTTGCGTCAGGGCATCGCGGTGTCCATTCCACTTGAGGCCGCAAACTCAGGGTCCCTCTCACATACCTAGAGCTGAGAGAAGCCTCCTCTTGAGGTGCTTGTGGTAAGGTGGTATTCCTCTGGAGTCGAAGCCAGGGACTAACCTCTCATCTCGAGTTGATTTTTGGCCCACGGAGCTCTTTCGTGTTGCTACAGTGACCTCAGGATCCCTCTAGCCTTGAAACAGTGTTCTTTTGGTTTCTCTGGAGTGCCATCAAGGAAATCAAGGCTCCTTTCATGTGTGATGTGCAACACGGAATTGCTCTGCACGCAGTGCAGGGGAATCGGGTCTCATCTCGCGGCGAGGGGGAAGTCTCATGGTTTTTCTCGAGTTGCGGCGGGAACCTGGGGTATATTCTCGAGTTACGACGGGGATGGCCCTTCCACCCACGTGTTTCTTCAGCGACGTCAGGACTCCTGCCTAGTTGCGAGGGACAACTCTGGATTCTCCTCGAGGCTTGGCAGGGCAATTGGGACGCCTCTCCAGCTGAGGCGGGAGACCAAGTGTCCCTTTCCAAGTGCCACAGGAATCCTGGGACTCCTATCAAGTTTCACGAGGAGTCAGGCATCGTCTCCTTTGGAGGCACTGATCTCCGCGTACCTCTGGAGTTTTCAAAGGATGTGAGGCTATCGGTCGCGATGAGATGGGGAACTAAGTCTTTCTCTGTGCTTTCTACAGGGGATTCAGACATCCTTTCGTCCTGGGAGATGCAAGACGAGCCTGCATTGAAGTCACTGCAGGGATATCCGGCCTTATTTCGAGTCAGGGCATCGCGGTGTCCATTCCACTTGAGGCCGCAAACTCAGGGTCCCTCTCACATACCTAGAGCTGAGAGAAGCCTCCTCTTGAGGTGCTTGTGGTAAGGTGGTATTCCTCTGGAGACGAATCCAGGGACTAACCTCTCTTTTCGAGTTGATTTTTGGTCCACAGAGTTCTTTCGTCTTGCTACAGTGACCTCAGGATCCCTCTATCCTTGAAACA
>NW_025316772.1:0-26774 GCF_910594005.1 Cervus elaphus
AAAAATGCGAGGAGAAAAAAAAAAAAAAAGGACCAGGAGCATGAAAAGGTGTGAAAAAGGCGAGGAGCAAAAAAAAAAAAAAAAAAAAAAAAGGACCAGGAGCATGAAAAGGTGTGAAAAATGCGAGGAGCATGAAAAGGTGTGAAAAATGCGACGAGCATGAAAAGGTGTGAAAAATGCGACGAGCATGAAAAGGTGTGAAAAATGCGACGAGCATGAAAAGGTGTGAAAAATGCGCGGAGCAAAAAAAAAAAAAGGACCAGGAGCATGAAAAGGTGTGAAAAATGCGAGGGGCAAAAAAAAAAAAAAAAGACCAGGAGCATGAAAAGGTGTGAAAAATGCGAGGAACAAAAAAAAAAAACAAAAAAAAGAAAGACCAGGAGCATGAAAAGGTGTGAAAAATGCGAGGAGCATGAAAAGATGTGAAAAATGCGAGGAGCATGAAAAGGTGTGAAAAATGCGACGAGCTTGAAAAGGTGTGAAAAATGCGAGGAGCATGAAAAGGTGTGAAAAATGCGAGGAGCAAAAAAAAAAAAAAAAAAAAAAAGGACCAGGAGCATGAAAAGGTGTGAAAAATGCGAGGAGCATGAAAAGGTGTGAAAAATGCGACGAGCATGAAAAGGTGTGAAAAATGCGAGGAGCATGAAAAGGTGTGAAAAATGCGACGAGCATGAAAAGGTGTGAAAAATGCGAGGAGCATGAAAAGGTGTGAAAAATGCGAGGAGCATGAAAAGGTGTGAAAAATGCGACGAGCATGAAAAGGTGTGAAAAATGCGAGGAGCATGAAAAGGTGTGAAAAATGCGAGGAGCAAAAAAAAAAAAAGGACCAGGAGCATGAAAAGGTGTGAAAAATGCGAGGAGCATGAAAAGGTGTGAAAAATGCGACGAGCATGAAAAGGTGTGAAAAATGCGAGGAGCATGAAAAGGTGTGAAAAATGCGACGAGCATGAAAAGGTGTGAAAAATGCGAGGAGCAAAAAAAAAAAAAAAAAAAAAAAAAAAAAAAAGGGACCAGGAGCATGAAAAGGTGTGAAAAATGCGAGGAGCATGAAAAGGTATGAAAAATGCGAGGAGCATGAAAAGGTGTGAAAAATGCGCAGAGCAAAAAAAAAAAAAAAAAAAAAAAAAAAAGGACCGGGAGCATGAAAAGGTGGGAAAAATGCGAGGAGCAAAAAAAAAAAAAAAGACCAGGAGCATGAAAAGGTGTGAAAAATGCGAGGAGCAAAAAAAAAAAAAAAAGACCAGGAGCATGAAAAGGTGTGAAAAATGCGAGGAACAAAAAAAAAAAACAAAAAAAAGAAAGACCAGGAGCATGAAAAGGTGTGAAAAATGCGAGGAGCATGAAAAGGTGTGAAAAATGCGACGAGCATGAAAAGGTGTGAAAAATGCGAGGAGCATGAAAAGGTGTGAAAAATGCGAGGAGCATGAAAAGGTGTGAAAAATGCGACGAGCATGAAAAGGTGTGAAAAATGCGAGGAGCAAAAAAAAAAAAAAAAAAAAAAAAAAAAAAGGGACCAGGAGCATGAAAAGGTGTGAAAAATGCGAGGAGCATGAAAAGGTGAGAAAAATGCGAGGAGCATGAAAAGGTGTGAAAAATGCGACGAGCATGAAAAGGTGAGAAAAATGCGAGGAGCATGAAAAGGTGTGAAAAATGCGACGAGTATGAAAAGGTGTGAAAAATGCGACGAGCATGAAAAGGTGTGAAAAATGCGAGGAGCAAAAAAAAAAAAAAAAAAAAAAAGGACCAGGAGCATGAAAAGGTGTGAAAAATGCGAGGAGCAAAAAAAAAAAATAGACCAGGAGCATGAAAAGGTGTGAAAAATGCGAGGAGCATGAAAAGGTGTGAGAAATGCGAGGAGAAAAAAAAAAAAAAAAGACCAGGAGCATGAAAAGGTGTGAAAAATGCGAGGAGAAAAAAAAAAAAAAAAGGACCAGGAGCATGAAAAGGTGTGAAAAAGGCGAGGAGCAAAAAAAAAAAAAAAAAAAAAAAAAGGACCAGGAGCATGAAAAGGTGTGAAAAATGCGAGGAGCATGAAAAGGTGTGAAAAATGCGACGAGCATGAAAAGGTGTGAAAAATGCGACGAGCATGAAAAGGTGTGAAAAATGCGACGAGCATGAAAAGGTGTGAAAAATGCGCGGAGCAAAAAAAAAAAAAGGACCAGGAGCATGAAAAGGTGTGAAAAATGCGAGGGGCAAAAAAAAAAAAAAAAGACCAGGAGCATGAAAAGGTGTGAAAAATGCGAGGAACAAAAAAAAAAAACAAAAAAAAGAAAGACCAGGAGCATGAAAAGGTGTGAAAAATGCGAGGAGCATGAAAAGGTGAGAAAAATGCGAGGAGCATGAAAAGGTGTGAAAAATGCGACGAGCATGAAAAGGTGAGAAAAATGCGAGGAGCATGAAAAGGTGTGAAAAATGCGACGAGTATGAAAAGGTGTGAAAAATGCGACGAGCATGAAAAGGTGTGAAAAATGCGAGGAGCAAAAAAAAAAAAAAAAAAAAAAAGGACCAGGAGCATGAAAAGGTGTGAAAAATGCGAGGAGCAAAAAAAAAAAATAGACCAGGAGCATGAAAAGGTGTGAAAAATGCGAGGAGCATGAAAAGGTGTGAGAAATGCGAGGAGAAAAAAAAAAAAAAAAGACCAGGAGCATGAAAAGGTGTGAAAAATGCGAGGAGAAAAAAAAAAAAAAAGGACCAGGAGCATGAAAAGGTGTGAAAAAGGCGAGGAGCAAAAAAAAAAAAAAAAAAAAAAAGGACCAGGAGCATGAAAAGGTGTGAAAAATGCGAGGAGCATGAAAAGGTGTGAAAAATGCGACGAGCATGAAAAGGTGTGAAAAATGCGACGAGCATGAAAAGGTGTGAAAAATGCGACGAGCATGAAAAGGTGTGAAAAATGCGCGGAGCAAAAAAAAAAAAAGGACCAGGAGCATGAAAAGGTGTGAAAAATGCGAGGGGCAAAAAAAAAAAAAAAAGACCAGGAGCATGAAAAGGTGTGAAAAATGCGAGGAACAAAAAAAAAAAACAAAAAAAAGAAAGACCAGGAGCATGAAAAGGTGTGAAAAATGCGAGGAGCATGAAAAGATGTGAAAAATGCGAGGAGCATGAAAAGGTGTGAAAAATGCGACGAGCTTGAAAAGGTGTGAAAAATGCGAGGAGCATGAAAAGGTGTGAAAAATGCGAGGAGCAAAAAAAAAAAAAAAAAAAAAAAGGACCAGGAGCATGAAAAGGTGTGAAAAATGCGAGGAGCATGAAAAGGTGTGAAAAATGCGACGAGCATGAAAAGGTGTGAAAAATGCGAGGAGCATGAAAAGGTGTGAAAAATGCGACGAGCATGAAAAGGTGTGAAAAATGCGAGGAGCATGAAAAGGTGTGAAAAATGCGAGGAGCATGAAAAGGTGTGAAAAATGCGACGAGCATGAAAAGGTGTGAAAAATGCGAGGAGCATGAAAAGGTGTGAAAAATGCGAGGAGCAAAAAAAAAAAAAGGACCAGGAGCATGAAAAGGTGTGAAAAATGCGAGGAGCATGAAAAGGTGTGAAAAATGCGACGAGCATGAAAAGGTGTGAAAAATGCGAGGAGCATGAAAAGGTGTGAAAAATGCGACGAGCATGAAAAGGTGTGAAAAATGCGAGGAGCATGAAAAGGTGTGAAAAATGCGAGGAGCATGAAAAGGTGTGAAAAATGCGACGAGCATGAAAAGGTGTGAAAAATGCGACGAGCATGAAAAGGTGTGAAAAATGCGAGGAGCAAAAAAAAAAAAAAAAAAAAAAAAAAAAAAAGGGACCAGGAGCATGAAAAGGTGTGAAAAATGCGAGGAGCATGAAAAGGTATGAAAAATGCGAGGAGCATGAAAAGGTGTGAAAAATGCGCAGAGCAAAAAAAAAAAAAAAAAAAAAAAAAAAAAGGACCAGGAGCATGAAAAGGTGTGAAAAATGCGAGGAGCAAAAAAAAAAAAAAAGACCAGGAGCATGAAAAGGTGTGAAAAATGCGAGGAGCAAAAAAAAAAAAAAAAGACCAGGAGCATGAAAAGGTGTGAAAAATGCGAGGAACAAAAAAAAAAAACAAAAAAAAGAAAGACCAGGAGCATGAAAAGGTGTGAAAAATGCGAGGAGCATGAAAAGGTGTGAAAAATGCGACGAGCATGAAAAGGTGTGAAAAATGCGAGGAGCATGAAAAGGTGTGAAAAATGCGAGGAGCATGAAAAGGTGTGAAAAATGCGACGAGCATGAAAAGGTGTGAAAAATGCGAGGAGCAAAAAAAAAAAAAAAAAAAAAAAAAAAAAAAGGGACCAGGAGCATGAAAAGGTGTGAAAAATGCGAGGAGCATGAAAAGGTGAGAAAAATGCGAGGAGCATGAAAAGGTGTGAAAAATGCGACGAGCATGAAAAGGTGAGAAAAATGCGAGGAGCATGAAAAGGTGTGAAAAATGCGACGAGTATGAAAAGGTGTGAAAAATGCGACGAGCATGAAAAGGTGTGAAAAATGCGAGGAGCAAAAAAAAAAAAAAAAAAAAAAAGGACCAGGAGCATGAAAAGGTGTGAAAAATGCGAGGAGCAAAAAAAAAAAATAGACCAGGAGCATGAAAAGGTGTGAAAAATGCGAGGAGCATGAAAAGGTGTGAGAAATGCGAGGAGAAAAAAAAAAAAAAAAGACCAGGAGCATGAAAAGGTGTGAAAAATGCGAGGAGAAAAAAAAAAAAAAAAGGACCAGGAGCATGAAAAGGTGTGAAAAAGGCGAGGAGCAAAAAAAAAAAAAAAAAAAAAAAAAGACCAGGAGCATGAAAAGGTGTGAAAAATGCGAGGAGCATGAAAAGGTGTGAAAAATGCGAGGAGCATGAAAAGGTGTGAAAAATGCGAGGAGCATGAAAAGGTGTGAAAAATGCGACGAGCATGAAAAGGTGTGAAAAATGCGACGAGCATGAAAAGGTGTGAAAAATGCGACGAGCATGAAAAGGTGTGAAAAATGCGACGAGTATGAAAAGGTGTGAAAAATGCGACGAGCATGAAAAGGTGTGAAAAATGCGAGGAGCAAAAAAAAAAAAAAAAAAAAAAAGGACCAGGAGCATGAAAAGGTGTGAAAAATGCGAGGAGCAAAAAAAAAAAATAGACCAGGAGCATGAAAAGGTGTGAAAAATGCGAGGAGCATGAAAAGGTGTGAGAAATGCGAGGAGAAAAAAAAAAAAAAAAGACCAGGAGCATGAAAAGGTGTGAAAAATGCGAGGAGAAAAAAAAAAAAAAAAGGACCAGGAGCATGAAAAGGTGTGAAAAAGGCGAGGAGCAAAAAAAAAAAAAAAAAAAAAAAAGGACCAGGAGCATGAAAAGGTGTGAAAAATGCGAGGAGCATGAAAAGGTGTGAAAAATGCGAGGAGCATGAAAAGGTGTGAAAAATGCGAGGAGCATGAAAAGGTGTGAAAAATGCGACGAGCATGAAAAGGTGTGAAAAATGCGACGAGCATGAAAAGGTGTGAAAAATGCGACGAGCATGAAAAGGTGTGAAAAATGCGAGGAGCAAAAAAAAAAAAAAAAAAAAAAAAAAAAAGGGACCAGGAGCATGAAAAGGTGTGAAAAATGCGAGGAGCATGAAAAGGTATGAAAAATGCGAGTAGCATGAAAAGGTGTGAAAAATGCGCAGAGCAAAAAAAAAAAAAAAAAAAAAAAAAAAAAAGGACCAGGAGCATGAAAAGGTGTGAAAAATGCGAGGAGCAAAAAAAAAAAAAAAGACCAGGAGCATGAAAAGGTGTGAAAAATGCGAGGAGCAAAAAAAAAAAAAAAAGACCAGGAGCATGAAAAGGTGTGAAAAATGCGAGGAACAAAAAAAAAAAACAAAAAAAAGAAAGACCAGGAGCATGAAAAGGTGTGAAAAATGCGAGGAGCATGAAAAGGTGTGAAAAATGCGACGAGCATGAAAAGGTGTGAAAAATGCGAGGAGCATGAAAAGGTGTGAAAAATGCGAGGAGCATGAAAAGGTGTGAAAAATGCGACGAGCATGAAAAGGTGTGAAAAATGCGAGGAGCAAAAAAAAAAAAAAAAAAAAAAAAAAAAAAAGGGACCAGGAGCATGAAAAGGTGTGAAAAATGCGAGGAGCATGAAAAGGTGAGAAAAATGCGAGGAGCATGAAAAGGTGTGAAAAATGCGACGAGCATGAAAAGGTGAGAAAAATGCGAGGAGCATGAAAAGGTGTGAAAAATGCGACGAGTATGAAAAGGTGTGAAAAATGCGACGAGCATGAAAAGGTGTGAAAAATGCGAGGAGCAAAAAAAAAAAAAAAAAAAAAAAAGGACCAGGAGCATGAAAAGGTGTGAAAAATGCGAGGAGCAAAAAAAAAAAATAGACCAGGAGCATGAAAAGGTGTGAAAAATGCGAGGAGCATGAAAAGGTGTGAGAAATGCGAGGAGAAAAAAAAAAAAAAAAGACCAGGAGCATGAAAAGGTGTGAAAAATGCGAGGAGAAAAAAAAAAAAAAAAGGACCAGGAGCATGAAAAGGTGTGAAAAAGGCGAGGAGCAAAAAAAAAAAAAAAAAAAAAAAAGGACCAGGAGCATGAAAAGGTGTGAAAAATGCGAGGAGCATGAAAAGGTGTGAAAAATGCGACGAGCATGAAAAGGTGTGAAAAATGCGACGAGCATGAAAAGGTGTGAAAAATGCGACGAGCATGAAAAGGTGTGAAAAATGCGCGGAGCAAAAAAAAAAAAAGGACCAGGAGCATGAAAAGGTGTGAAAAATGCGAGGGGCAAAAAAAAAAAAAAAAGACCAGGAGCATGAAAAGGTGTGAAAAATGCGAGGAACAAAAAAAAAAAACAAAAAAAAGAAAGACCAGGAGCATGAAAAGGTGTGAAAAATGCGAGGAGCATGAAAAGATGTGAAAAATGCGAGGAGCATGAAAAGGTGTGAAAAATGCGACGAGCTTGAAAAGGTGTGAAAAATGCGAGGAGCATGAAAAGGTGTGAAAAATGCGAGGAGCAAAAAAAAAAAAAAAAAAAAAAAAAAAAAAAAAAAGGACCAGGAGCATGAAAAGGTGTGAAAAATGCGAGGAGCATGAAAAGGTGTGAAAAATGCGAGGAGCATGAAAAGGTGTGAAAAATGCGAGGAGCATGAAAAGGTGTGAAAAATGCGACGAGCATGAAAAGGTGTGAAAAATGCGAGGAGCATGAAAAGGTGTGAAAAATGCGACGAGCATGAAAAGGTGTGAAAAATGCGAGGAGCATGAAAAGGTGTGAAAAATGCGAGGAGCAAAAAAAAAAAAGGACCAGGAGCATGAAAAGGTGTGAAAAATGCGAGGAGCATGAAAAGGTGTGAAAAATGCGACGAGCATGAAAAGGTGTGAAAAATGCGAGGAGCATGAAAAGGTGTGAAAAATGCGACGAGCATGAAAAGGTGTGAAAAATGCGAGGAGCATGAAAAGGTGTGAAAAATGCGAGGAGCATGAAAAGGTGTGAAAAATGCGACGAGTTTGAAAAGGTGTGAAAAATGCGACGAGCATGAAAAGGTGTGAAAAATGCGAGGAGCAAAAAAAAAAAAAAAAAAAAAAAAAAAAAGGGACCAGGAGCATGAAAAGGTGTGAAAAATGCGAGGAGCATGAAAAGGTATGAAAAATGCGAGGAGCATGAAAAGGTGTGAAAAATGCGCAGAGCAAAAAAAAAAAAAAAAAAAAAAAAAAAAGGACCAGGAGCATGAAAAGGTGTGAAAAATGCGAGGAGCAAAAAAAAAAAAAAAGACCAGGAGCATGAAAAGGTGTGAAAAATGCGAGGAGCAAAAAAAAAAAAAAAAGACCAGGAGCATGAAAAGGTGTGAAAAATGCGAGGAACAAAAAAAAAAAACAAAAAAAAGAAAGACCAGGAGCATGAAAAGGTGTGAAAAATGCGAGGAGCATGAAAAGGTGTGAAAAATGCGACGAGCATGAAAAGGTGTGAAAAATGCGAGGAGCATGAAAAGGTGTGAAAAATGCGAGGAGCATGAAAAGGTGTGAAAAATGCGAGGAGCATGAAAAGGTGTGAAAAATGCGACGAGCATGAAAAGGTGAGAAAAATGCGAGGAGCATGAAAAGGTGTGAAAAATGCGAGGAGCATGAAAAGGTGTGAAAAATGCGACGAGCATGAAAAGGTGTGAAAAATGCGAGGAGCAAAAAAAAAAAAAAAAAAAAAAAAAAAAAAGGGACCAGGAGCATGAAAAGGTGTGAAAAATGCGAGGAGCATGAAAAGGTGAGAAAAATGCGAGGAGCATGAAAAGGTGTGAAAAATGCGACGAGCATGAAAAGGTGAGAAAAATGCGAGGAGCATGAAAAGGTGTGAAAAATGCGACGAGTATGAAAAGGTGTGAAAAATGCGACGAGCATGAAAAGGTGTGAAAAATGCGAGGAGCAAAAAAAAAAAAAAAAAAAAAAAGGACCAGGAGCATGAAAAGGTGTGAAAAATGCGAGGAGCAAAAAAAAAAAATAGACCAGGAGCATGAAAAGGTGTGAAAAATGCGAGGAGCATGAAAAGGTGTGAGAAATGCGAGGAGAAAAAAAAAAAAAAAAGACCAGGAGCATGAAAAGGTGTGAAAAATGCGAGGAGAAAAAAAAAAAAAAAAGGACCAGGAGCATGAAAAGGTGTGAAAAAGGCGAGGAGCAAAAAAAAAAAAAAAAAAAAAAAAGGACCAGGAGCATGAAAAGGTGTGAAAAATGCGAGGAGCATGAAAAGGTGTGAAAAATGCGACGAGCATGAAAAGGTGTGAAAAATGCGACGAGCATGAAAAGGTGTGAAAAATGCGACGAGCATGAAAAGGTGTGAAAAATGCGCGGAGCAAAAAAAAAAAAAGGACCAGGAGCATGAAAAGGTGTGAAAAATGCGAGGGGCAAAAAAAAAAAAAAAAGACCAGGAGCATGAAAAGGTGTGAAAAATGCGAGGAACAAAAAAAAAAAACAAAAAAAAGAAAGACCAGGAGCATGAAAAGGTGTGATAAATGCGAGGAGCATGAAAAGATGTGAAAAATGCGAGGAGCATGAAAAGGTGTGAAAAATGCGACGAGCTTGAAAAGGTGTGAAAAATGCGAGGAGCATGAAAAGGTGTGAAAAATGCGAGGAGCAAAAAAAAAAAAAAAAAAAAAAAAAAAAAGGACCAGGAGCATGAAAAGGTGTGAAAAATGCGAGGAGCATGAAAAGGTGTGAAAAATGCGAGGAGCATGAAAAGGTGTGAAAAATGCGAGGAGCATGAAAAGGTGTGAAAAATGCGACGAGCATGAAAAGGTGTGAAAAATGCGAGGAGCATGAAAAGGTGTGAAAAATGCGAGGAGCATGAAAAGGTGTGAAAAATGCGACGAGCATGAAAAGGTGTGAAAAATGCGAGGAGCATGAAAAGGTGTGAAAAATGCGAGGAGCAAAAAAAAAAAAAGGACCAGGAGCATGAAAAGGTGTGAAAAATGCGAGGAGCATGAAAAGGTGTGAAAAATGCGACGAGCATGAAAAGGTGTGAAAAATGCGAGGAGCATGAAAAGGTGTGAAAAATGCGACGAGCATGAAAAGGTGTGAAAAATGCGAGGAGCATGAAAAGGTGTGAAAAATGCGACGAGCATGAAAAGGTGTGAAAAATGCGAGGAGCATGAAAAGGTGTGAAAAATGCGAGGAGCATGAAAAGGTGTGAAAAATGCGACGAGTTTGAAAAGGTGTGAAAAATGCGACGAGCATGAAAAGGTGTGAAAAATGCGAGGAGCAAAAAAAAAAAAAAAAAAAAAAAAAAAAAAGGGACCAGGAGCATGAAAAGGTGTGAAAAATGCGAGGAGCATGAAAAGGTATGAAAAATGCGAGGAGCATGAAAAGGTGTGAAAAATGCGCAGAGCAAAAAAAAAAAAAAAAAAAAAAAAAAAAAAGGACCAGGAGCATGAAAAGGTGTGAAAAATGCGAGGAGCAAAAAAAAAAAAAAAGACCAGGAGCATGAAAAGGTGTGAAAAATGCGAGGAGCAAAAAAAAAAAAAAAGACCAGGAGCATGAAAAGGTGTGAAAAATGCGAGGAACAAAAAAAAAAAACAAAAAAAAGAAAGACCAGGAGCATGAAAAGGTGTGAAAAATGCGAGGAGCATGAAAAGGTGTGAAAAATGCGACGAGCATGAAAAGGTGTGAAAAATGCGAGGAGCATGAAAAGGTGTGAAAAATGCGACGAGCATGAAAAGGTGTGAAAAATGCGAGGAGCATGAAAAGGTGTGAAAAATGCGACGAGCATGAAAAGGTGTGAAAAATGCGACGAGCATGAAAAGGTGTGAAAAATGCGACGAGCATGAAAAGGTGTGAAAAATGCGACGAGCATGAAAAGGTGTGAAAAATGCGAGGAGCATGAAAAGGTGTGAAAAATGCGAGGAGCAAAAAAAAAAAAAGGACCAGGAGCATGAAAAGGTGTGAAAAATGCGACGAGCATGAAAAGGTGTGAAAAATGCGACGAGCATGAAAAGGTGTGAAAAATGCGACGAGCATGAAAAGGTGTGAAAAATGCGCGGAGCAAAAAAAAAAAAAAAAAAAAAAAGGACCAGGAGCATGAAAAGGTGTGAAAAATGCGGGGAGCATGAAAAGGTGTGAAAAATGCGAGGAGCAAAAAAAAAAAAAAAAAAAAAAAAAAAAGGACCAGGAGCATGAAAAGGTGTGAAAAATGCGACGAGCTTGAAAAGGTGTGAAAAATGCGAGGAGCATGAAAAGGTGTGAAAAATGCGAGGAGCAAAAAAAAAAAAAAAAAAAAAAAAAAAAAAGGACCAGGAGCATGAAAAGGTATGAAAAATGCGAGGAGCATGAAAAGGTGTGAAAAATGCGCAGAGCAAAAAAAAAAAAAAAAAAAAAAAAAAAAGGACCAGGAGCATGAAAAGGTGTGAAAAATGCGAGGAGCAAAAAAAAAAAAAAAGACCAGGAGCATGAAAAGGTGTGAAAAATGCGAGGAGCAAAAAAAAAAAAAAAAGACCAGGAGCATGAAAAGGTGTGAAAAATGCGAGGAACAAAAAAAAAAAACAAAAAAAAGAAAGACCAGGAGCATGAAAAGGTGTGAAAAATGCGAGGAGCATGAAAAGGTGTGAAAAATGCGACGAGCATGAAAAGGTGTGAAAAATGCGAGGAGCATGAAAAGGTGTGAAAAATGCGACGAGCATGAAAAGGTGTGAAAAATGCGAGGAGCATGAAAAGGTGTGAAAAATGCGACGAGCATGAAAAGGTGTGAAAAATGCGAGGAGCAAAAAAAAAAAAAAAAAAAGGGACCAGGAGCATGAAAAGGTGTGAAAAATGCGAGGAGCATGAAAAGGTGAGAAAAATGCGAGGAGCATGAAAAGGTGTGAAAAATGCGACGAGCATGAAAAGGTGAGAAAAATGCGAGGAGCATGAAAAGGTGTGAAAAATGCGACGAGTATGAAAAGGTGTGAAAAATGCGACGAGCATGAAAAGGTGTGAAAAATGCGAGGAGCAAAAAAAAAAAAAAAAAAAAAAAGGACCAGGAGCATGAAAAGGTGTGAAAAATGCGAGGAGCAAAAAAAAAAAATAGACCAGGAGCATGAAAAGGTGTGAAAAATGCGAGGAGCATGAAAAGGTGTGAGAAATGCGAGGAGAAAAAAAAAAAAAAAAGACCAGGAGCATGAAAAGGTGTGAAAAATGCGAGGAGAAAAAAAAAAAAAAAGGACCAGGAGCATGAAAAGGTGTGAAAAAGGCGAGGAGCAAAAAAAAAAAAAAAAAAAAAAAAGGACCAGGAGCATGAAAAGGTGTGAAAAATGCGAGGAGCATGAAAAGGTGTGAAAAATGCGACGAGCATGAAAAGGTGTGAAAAATGCGACGAGCATGAAAAGGTGTGAAAAATGCGACGAGCATGAAAAGGTGTGAAAAATGCGCGGAGCAAAAAAAAAAAAAGGACCAGGAGCATGAAAAGGTGTGAAAAATGCGAGGGGCAAAAAAAAAAAAAAAAGACCAGGAGCATGAAAAGGTGTGAAAAATGCGAGGAACAAAAAAAAAAAACAAAAAAAAGAAAGACCAGGAGCATGAAAAGGTGTGAAAAATGCGAGGAGCATGAAAAGATGTGAAAAATGCGAGGAGCATGAAAAGGTGTGAAAAATGCGACGAGCTTGAAAAGGTGTGAAAAATGCGAGGAGCATGAAAAGGTGTGAAAAATGCGAGGAGCAAAAAAAAAAAAAAAAAAAAAAAGGACCAGGAGCATGAAAAGGTGTGAAAAATGCGAGGAGCATGAAAAGGTGTGAAAAATGCGACGAGCATGAAAAGGTGTGAAAAATGCGAGGAGCATGAAAAGGTGTGAAAAATGCGACGAGCATGAAAAGGTGTGAAAAATGCGAGGAGCATGAAAAGGTGTGAAAAATGCGAGGAGCATGAAAAGGTGTGAAAAATGCGACGAGCATGAAAAGGTGTGAAAAATGCGAGGAGCATGAAAAGGTGTGAAAAATGCGACGAGCAAAAAAAAAAAAAGGACCAGGAGCATGAAAAGGTGTGAAAAATGCGAGGAGCATGAAAAGGTATGAAAAATGCGACGAGCATGAAAAGGTGTGAAAAATGCGCAGAGCAAAAAAAAAAAAAAAAAAAAGGACCAGGAGCATGAAAAGGTGTGAAAAATGCGAGGAGCATGAAAAGGTGTGAAAAATTTGAGAAGCAAAAAAAAAAAAAAAAAAAAAGACCAGGAGCATGCAAAGGTGTGAAAAATTCGAGGAGCAAAAAAAAAAAAAAAAACCAGCAGCATGAAAAGGTGTGAAAAATGCGAGGAGCAAAAAAAAAAAAAAAAAAAAAAAAAAAAAAAGGGACCAGGAGCATGAAAAGGTGTGAAAAATGCGAGGAGCATGAAAAGGTATGAAAAATGCGAGGAGCATGAAAAGGTGTGAAAAATGCGCAGAGCAAAAAAAAAAAAAAAAAAAAGGACCAGGAGCATGAAAAGGTGTGAAAAATGCGAGGAGCAAAAAAAAAAAAAAAGACCAGGAGCATGAAAAGGTGTGAAAAATGCGAGGAGCAAAAAAAAAAAAAAAAGACCAGGAGCATGAAAAGGTGTGAAAAATGCGAGGAACAAAAAAAAAAAACAAAAAAAAGAAAGACCAGGAGCATGAAAAGGTGTGAAAAATGCGAGGAGCATGAAAAGGTGTGAAAAATGCGACGAGCATGAAAAGGTGTGAAAAATGCGAGGAGCATGAAAAGGTGTGAAAAATGCGAGGAGCATGAAAAGGTGTGAAAAATGCGACGAGCATGAAAAGGTGTGAAAAATGCGAGGAGCAAAAAAAAAAAAAAAAAAAAAAAAAAAAAAGGGACCAGGAGCATGAAAAGGTGTGAAAAATGCGAGGAGCATGAAAAGGTGAGAAAAATGCGAGGAGCATGAAAAGGTGTGAAAAATGCGACGAGCATGAAAAGGTGAGAAAAATGCGAGGAGCATGAAAAGGTGTGAAAAATGCGACGAGTATGAAAAGGTGTGAAAAATGCGACGAGCATGAAAAGGTGTGAAAAATGCGAGGAGCAAAAAAAAAAAAAAAGGACCAGGAGCATGAAAAGGTGTGAAAAATGCGAGGAGCAAAAAAAAAAAATAGACCAGGAGCATGAAAAGGTGTGAAAAATGCGAGGAGCATGAAAAGGTGTGAGAAATGCGAGGAGAAAAAAAAAAAAAAAAGACCAGGAGCATGAAAAGGTGTGAAAAATGCGAGGAGAAAAAAAAAAAAAAAGGACCAGGAGCATGAAAAGGTGTGAAAAAGGCGAGGAGCAAAAAAAAAAAAAAAAAAAAAAAAGGACCAGGAGCATGAAAAGGTGTGAAAAATGCGAGGAGCATGAAAAGGTGTGAAAAATGCGACGAGCATGAAAAGGTGTGAAAAATGCGACGAGCATGAAAAGGTGTGAAAAATGCGACGAGCATGAAAAGGTGTGAAAAATGCGCGGAGCAAAAAAAAAAAAAGGACCAGGAGCATGAAAAGGTGTGAAAAATGCGAGGGGCAAAAAAAAAAAAAAAAGACCAGGAGCATGAAAAGGTGTGAAAAATGCGAGGAACAAAAAAAAAAAACAAAAAAAAGAAAGACCAGGAGCATGAAAAGGTGTGAAAAATGCGAGGAGCATGAAAAGATGTGAAAAATGCGAGGAGCATGAAAAGGTGTGAAAAATGCGACGAGCTTGAAAAGGTGTGAAAAATGCGAGGAGCATGAAAAGGTGTGAAAAATGCGAGGAGCAAAAAAAAAAAAAAAAAAAAAAAAAAAAAAAAAAGGACCAGGAGCATGAAAAGGTGTGAAAAATGCGAGGAGCATGAAAAGGTGTGAAAAATGCGAGGAGCATGAAAAGGTGTGAAAAATGCGAGGAGCATGAAAAGGTGTGAAAAATGCGACGAGCATGAAAAGGTGTGAAAAATGCGAGGAGCATGAAAAGGTGTGAAAAATGCGACGAGCATGAAAAGGTGTGAAAAATGCGAGGAGCATGAAAAGGTGTGAAAAATGCGAGGAGCATGAAAAGGTGTGAAAAATGCGACGAGTTTGAAAAGGTGTGAAAAATGCGACGAGCATGAAAAGGTGTGAAAAATGCGAGGAGCAAAAAAAAAAAAAAAAAAAAAAAAAAAAAGGGACCAGGAGCATGAAAAGGTGTGAAAAATGCGAGGAGCATGAAAAGGTATGAAAAATGCGAGGAGCATGAAAAGGTGTGAAAAATGCGCAGAGCAAAAAAAAAAAAAAAAAAAAAAAAAAAAAGGACCAGGAGCATGAAAAGGTGTGAAAAATGCGAGGAGCAAAAAAAAAAAAAAAGACCAGGAGCATGAAAAGGTGTGAAAAATGCGAGGAGCAAAAAAAAAAAAAAAAGACCAGGAGCATGAAAAGGTGTGAAAAATGCGAGGAACAAAAAAAAAAAACAAAAAAAAGAAAGACCAGGAGCATGAAAAGGTGTGAAAAATGCGAGGAGCATGAAAAGGTGTGAAAAATGCGACGAGCATGAAAAGGTGTGAAAAATGCGAGGAGCATGAAAAGGTGTGAAAAATGCGACGAGCATGAAAAGGTGTGAAAAATGCGAGGAGCATGAAAAGGTGTGAAAAATGCGACGAGCATGAAAAGGTGTGAAAAATGCGACGAGCATGAAAAGGTGTGAAAAATGCGAGGAGCATGAAAAGGTGTGAAAAATGCGAGGAGCAAAAAAAAAAAAAGGACCAGGAGCATGAAAAGGTGTGAAAAATGCGAGGAGCATGAAAAGGTGTGAAAAATGCGACGAGCATGAAAAGGTGTGAAAAATGCGAGGAGCATGAAAAGGTGTGAAAAATGCGAGGAGCATGAAAAGGTGTGAAAAATGCGACGAGCATGAAAAGGTGTGAAAAATGCGAGGAGCAAAAAAAAAAAAAAAAAAAAAAAAAAAAAAAGGGACCAGGAGCATGAAAAGGTGTGAAAAATGCGAGGAGCATGAAAAGGTGAGAAAAATGCGAGGAGCATGAAAAGGTGTGAAAAATGCGACGAGCATGAAAAGGTGAGAAAAATGCGAGGAGCATGAAAAGGTGTGAAAAATGCGACGAGTATGAAAAGGTGTGAAAAATGCGACGAGCATGAAAAGGTGTGAAAAATGCGAGGAGCAAAAAAAAAAAAAAAGGACCAGGAGCATGAAAAGGTGTGAAAAATGCGAGGAGCAAAAAAAAAAAATAGACCAGGAGCATGAAAAGGTGTGAAAAATGCGAGGAGCATGAAAAGGTGTGAGAAATGCGAGGAGAAAAAAAAAAAAAAAAGACCAGGAGCATGAAAAGGTGTGAAAAATGCGAGGAGAAAAAAAAAAAAAAAGGACCAGGAGCATGAAAAGGTGTGAAAAAGGCGAGGAGCAAAAAAAAAAAAAAAAAAAAAAAAAGGACCAGGAGCATGAAAAGGTGTGAAAAATGCGAGGAGCATGAAAAGGTGTGAAAAATGCGACGAGCATGAAAAGGTGTGAAAAATGCGACGAGCATGAAAAGGTGTGAAAAATGCGACGAGCATGAAAAGGTGTGAAAAATGCGCGGAGCAAAAAAAAAAAAAGGACCAGGAGCATGAAAAGGTGTGAAAAATGCGAGGGGCAAAAAAAAAAAAAAAAGACCAGGAGCATGAAAAGGTGTGAAAAATGCGAGGAACAAAAAAAAAAAACAAAAAAAAGAAAGACCAGGAGCATGAAAAGGTGTGAAAAATGCGAGGAGCATGAAAAGATGTGAAAAATGCGAGGAGCATGAAAAGGTGTGAAAAATGCGACGAGCTTGAAAAGGTGTGAAAAATGCGAGGAGCATGAAAAGGTGTGAAAAATGCGAGGAGCAAAAAAAAAAAAAAAAAAAAAAAAAAAAAAAAAAGGACCAGGAGCATGAAAAGGTGTGAAAAAAGCGAGGAGCATGAAAAGGTGTGAAAAATGCGAGGAGCATGAAAAGGTGTGAAAAATGCGAGGAGCATGAAAAGGTGTGAAAAATGCGACGAGCATGAAAAGGTGTGAAAAATGCGAGGAGCATGAAAAGGTGTGAAAAATGCGACGAGCATGAAAAGGTGTGAAAAATGCGAGGAGCATGAAAAGGTGTGAAAAATGCGAGGAGCATGAAAAGGTGTGAAAAATGCGACGAGTTTGAAAAGGTGTGAAAAATGCGACGAGCATGAAAAGGTGTGAAAAATGCGAGGAGCAAAAAAAAAAAAAAAAAAAAAAAAAAAAGGGACCAGGAGCATGAAAAGGTGTGAAAAATGCGAGGAGCATGAAAAGGTATGAAAAATGCGAGGAGCATGAAAAGGTGTGAAAAATGCGCAGAGCAAAAAAAAAAAAAAAAAAAAAAAAAAAAAAGGACCAGGAGCATGAAAAGGTGTGAAAAATGCGAGGAGCAAAAAAAAAAAAAAAGACCAGGAGCATGAAAAGGTGTGAAAAATGCGAGGAGCAAAAAAAAAAAAAAAAGACCAGGAGCATGAAAAGGTGTGAAAAATGCGAGGAACAAAAAAAAAAAACAAAAAAAAGAAAGACCAGGAGCATGAAAAGGTGTGAAAAATGCGAGGAGCATGAAAAGGTGTGAAAAATGCGACGAGCATGAAAAGGTGTGAAAAATGCGAGGAGCATGAAAAGGTGTGAAAAATGCGACGAGCATGAAAAGGTGTGAAAAATGCGAGGAGCATGAAAAGGTGTGAAAAATGCGACGAGCATGAAAAGGTGTGAAAAATGCGACGAGCATGAAAAGGTGTGAAAAATGCGAGGAGCATGAAAAGGTGTGAAAAATGCGAGGAGCAAAAAAAAAAAAGGACCAGGAGCATGAAAAGGTGTGAAAAATGCGACGAGCATGAAAAGGTGTGAAAAATGCGACGAGCATGAAAAGGTGTGAAAAATGCGACGAGCATGAAAAGGTGTGAAAAATGCGCGGAGCAAAAAAAAAAAAAAAAAAAAAAAAGGACCAGGAGCATGAAAAGGTGTGAAAAATGCGGGGAGCATGAAAAGGTGTGAAAAATGCGAGGAGCAAAAAAAAAAAAAAAAAAAAAAAAAAAAAGGACCAGGAGCATGAAAAGGTGTGAAAAATGCGACGAGCTTGAAAAGGTGTGAAAAATGCGAGGAGCATGAAAAGGTGTGAAAAATGCGAGGAGCAAAAAAAAAAAAAAAAAAAAAAAAAAAAAGGACCAGGAGCATGAAAAGGTATGAAAAATGCGAGGAGCATGAAAAGGTGTGAAAAATGCGCAGAGCAAAAAAAAAAAAAAAAAAAAAAAAAAAAGGACCAGGAGCATGAAAAGGTGTGAAAAATGCGAGGAGCAAAAAAAAAAAAAAAGACCAGGAGCATGAAAAGGTGTGAAAAATGCGAGGAGCAAAAAAAAAAAAAAAAGACCAGGAGCATGAAAAGGTGTGAAAAATGCGAGGAACAAAAAAAAAAAACAAAAAAAAGAAAGACCAGGAGCATGAAAAGGTGTGAAAAATGCGAGGAGCATGAAAAGGTGTGAAAAATGCGACGAGCATGAAAAGGTGTGAAAAATGCGAGGAGCATGAAAAGGTGTGAAAAATGCGACGAGCATGAAAAGGTGTGAAAAATGCGAGGAGCATGAAAAGGTGTGAAAAATGCGACGAGCATGAAAAGGTGTGAAAAATGCGAGGAGCAAAAAAAAAAAAAAAAAAAAAAAAAAAAAAAGGGACCAGGAGCATGAAAAGGTGTGAAAAATGCGAGGAGCATGAAAAGGTGAGAAAAATGCGAGGAGCATGAAAAGGTGTGAAAAATGCGACGAGCATGAAAAGGTGAGAAAAATGCGAGGAGCAAAAAAAAAAAAAAAAAAAAAAAGGACCAGGAGCATGAAAAGGTGTGAAAAATGCGAGGAGCAAAAAAAAAAAATAGACCAGGAGCATGAAAAGGTGTGAAAAATGCGAGGAGCATGAAAAGGTGTGAGAAATGCGAGGAGAAAAAAAAAAAAAAAAAGACCAGGAGCATGAAAAGGGGTGAAAAATGCGAGGAGAAAAAAAAAAAAAAAGGACCAGGAGCATGAAAAGGTGTGAAAAAGGCGAGGAGCAAAAAAAAAAAAAAAAAAAAAAAAGGACCAGGAGCATGAAAAGGTGTGAAAAATGCGAGGAGCATGAAAAGGTGTGAAAAATGCGACGAGCATGAAAAGGTGTGAAAAATGCGACGAGCATGAAAAGGTGTGAAAAATGCGACGAGCATGAAAAGGTGTGAAAAATGCGCGGAGCAAAAAAAAAAAAAGGACCAGGAGCATGAAAAGGTGTGAAAAATGCGAGGGGCAAAAAAAAAAAAAAAAGACCAGGAGCATGAAAAGGTGTGAAAAATGCGAGGAACAAAAAAAAAAAACAAAAAAAAGAAAGACCAGGAGCATGAAAAGGTGTGAAAAATGCGAGGAGCATGAAAAGATGTGAAAAATGCGAGGAGCATGAAAAGGTGTGAAAAATGCAACGAGCTTGAAAAGGTGTGAAAAATGCGAGGAGCATGAAAAGGTGTGAAAAATGCGAGGAGCAAAAAAAAAAAAAAAAAAAAAAAAAAAAAAAAAAGGACCAGGAGCATGAAAAGGTGTGAAAAATGCGAGGAGCATGAAAAGGTGTGAAAAATGCGACGAGCATGAAAAGGTGTGAAAAATGCGAGGAGCATGAAAAGGTGTGAAAAATGCGACGAGCATGAAAAGGTGTGAAAAATGCGAGGAGCATGAAAAGGTGTGAAAAATGCGAGGAGCATGAAAAGGTGTGAAAAATGCGACGAGCATGAAAAGGTGTGAAAAATGCGAGGAGCATGAAAAGGTGTGAAAAATGCGAGGAGCAAAAAAAAAAAAGGACCAGGAGCATGAAAAGGTGTGAAAAATGCGAGGAGCATGAAAAGGTGTGAAAAATGCGACGAGCATGAAAAGGTGTGAAAAATGCGAGGAGCATGAAAAGGTGTGAAAAATGCGACGAGCATGAAAAGGTGTGAAAAATGCGAGGAGCATGAAAAGGTGTGAAAAATGCGAGGAGCATGAAAAGGTGTGAAAAATGCGACGAGCATGAAAAGGTGTGAAAAATGCGACGAGCATGAAAAGGTGTGAAAAATGCGAGGAGCAAAAAAAAAAAAAAAAAAAAAAAAAAAAAAGGGACCAGGAGCATGAAAAGGTGTGAAAAATGCGAGGAGCATGAAAAGGTATGAAAAATGCGAGGAGCATGAAAAGGTGTGAAAAATGCGCAGAGCAAAAAAAAAAAAAAAAAAAAAAAAAAAAAGGACCAGGAGCATGAAAAGGTGTGAAAAATGCGAGGAGCAAAAAAAAAAAAAAAGACCAGGAGCATGAAAAGGTGTGAAAAATGCGAGGAGCAAAAAAAAAAAAAAAAGACCAGGAGCATGAAAAGGTGTGAAAAATGCGAGGAACAAAAAAAAAAAACAAAAAAAAGAAAGACCAGGAGCATGAAAAGGTGTGAAAAATGCGAGGAGCATGAAAAGGTGTGAAAAATGCGACGAGCATGAAAAGGTGTGAAAAATGCGAGGAGCATGAAAAGGTGTGAAAAATGCGACGAGCATGAAAAGGTGTGAAAAATGCGAGGAGCATGAAAAGGTGTGAAAAATGCGACGAGCATGAAAAGGTGTGAAAAATGCGACGAGCATGAAAAGGTGTGAAAAATGCGAGGAGCATGAAAAGGTGTGAAAAATGCGAGGAGCATGAAAAGGTGTGAAAAATGCGAGGAGCATGAAAAGGTGTGAAAAATGCGAGGAGCAAAAAAAAAAAAGGACCAGGAGCATGAAAAGGTGTGAAAAATGCGACGAGCATGAAAAGGTGTGAAAAATGCGACGAGCATGAAAAGGTGTGAAAAATGCGACGAGCATGAAAAGGTGTGAAAAATGCGCGGAGCAAAAAAAAAAAAAAAAAAAAAAAAGGACCAGGAGCATGAAAAGGTGTGAAAAATGCGGGGAGCATGAAAAGGTGTGAAAAATGCGAGGAGCAAAAAAAAAAAAAAAAAAAAAAAAAAAAAAAAAAGGACCAGGAGCATGAAAAGGTGTGAAAAATGCGACGAGCTTGAAAAGGTGTGAAAAATGCGAGGAGCATGAAAAGGTGTGAAAAATGCGAGGAGCAAAAAAAAAAAAAAAAAAAAAAAGGACCAGGAGCATGAAAAGGTGTGAAAAATGCGAGGAGCAAAAAAAAAAAATAGACCAGGAGCATGAAAAGGTGTGAAAAATGCGAGGAGCATGAAAAGGTGTGAGAAATGCGAGGAGAAAAAAAAAAAAAAAAGACCAGGAGCATGAAAAGGTGTGAAAAATGCGAGGAGAAAAAAAAAAAAAAAGGACCAGGAGCATGAAAAGGTGTGAAAAAGGCGAGGAGCAAAAAAAAAAAAAAAAAAAAAAAAAGGACCAGGAGCATGAAAAGGTGTGAAAAATGCGAGGAGCATGAAAAGGTGTGAAAAATGCGACGAGCATGAAAAGGTGTGAAAAATGCGACGAGCATGAAAAGGTGTGAAAAATGCGACGAGCATGAAAAGGTGTGAAAAATGCGCGGAGCAAAAAAAAAAAAAGGACCAGGAGCATGAAAAGGTGTGAAAAATGCGAGGGGCAAAAAAAAAAAAAAAAGACCAGGAGCATGAAAAGGTGTGAAAAATGCGAGGAACAAAAAAAAAAAACAAAAAAAAGAAAGACCAGGAGCATGAAAAGGTGTGAAAAATGCGAGGAGCATGAAAAGATGTGAAAAATGCGAGGAGCATGAAAAGGTGTGAAAAATGCGACGAGCTTGAAAAGGTGTGAAAAATGCGAGGAGCATGAAAAGGTGTGAAAAATGCGAGGAGCAAAAAAAAAAAAAAAAAAAAAAAAAAAAAAAAAAAGGACCAGGAGCATGAAAAGGTGTGAAAAATGCGAGGAGCATGAAAAGGTGTGAAAAATGCGACGAGCATGAAAAGGTGTGAAAAATGCGAGGAGCATGAAAAGGTGTGAAAAATGCGAGGAGCATGAAAAGGTGTGAAAAATGCGAGGAGCATGAAAAGGTGTGAAAAATGCGAGGAGCATGAAAAGGTGTGAAAAATGCGACGAGCATGAAAAGGTGTGAAAAATGCGAGGAGCATGAAAAGGTGTGAAAAATGCGAGGAGCAAAAAAAAAAAAGGACCAGGAGCATGAAAAGGTGTGAAAAATGCGAGGAGCATGAAAAGGTGTGAAAAATGCGACGAGCATGAAAAGGTGTGAAAAATGCGAGGAGCATGAAAAGGTGTGAAAAATGCGACGAGCATGAAAAGGTGTGAAAAATGCGAGGAGCATGAAAAGGTGTGAAAAATGCGAGGAGCATGAAAAGGTGTGAAAAATGCGACGAGCATGAAAAGGTGTGAAAAATGCGACGAGCATGAAAAGGTGTGAAAAATGCGAGGAGCAAAAAAAAAAAAAAAAAAAAAAAAAAAAAAGGGACCAGGAGCATGAAAAGGTGTGAAAAATGCGAGGAGCATGAAAAGGTATGAAAAATGCGAGGAGCATGAAAAGGTGTGAAAAATGCGCAGAGCAAAAAAAAAAAAAAAAAAAAAAAAAAAAGGACCAGGAGCATGAAAAGGTGTGAAAAATGCGAGGAGCAAAAAAAAAAAAAAAGACCAGGAGCATGAAAAGGTGTGAAAAATGCGAGGAGCAAAAAAAAAAAAAAAAGACCAGGAGCATGAAAAGGTGTGAAAAATGCGAGGAACAAAAAAAAAAAACAAAAAAAAGAAAGACCAGGAGCATGAAAAGGTGTGAAAAATGCGAGGAGCATGAAAAGGTGTGAAAAATGCGACGAGCATGAAAAGGTGTGAAAAATGCGAGGAGCATGAAAAGGTGTGAAAAATGCGACGAGCATGAAAAGGTGTGAAAAATGCGAGGAGCATGAAAAGGTGTGAAAAATGCGACGAGCATGAAAAGGTGTGAAAAATGCGACGAGCATGAAAAGGTGTGAAAAATGCGAGGAGCATGAAAAGGTGTGAAAAATGCGAGGAGCATGAAAAGGTGTGAAAAATGCGAGGAGCATGAAAAGGTGTGAAAAATGCGAGGAGCAAAAAAAAAAAAGGACCAGGAGCATGAAAAGGTGTGAAAAATGCGACGAGCATGAAAAGGTGTGAAAAATGCGACGAGCATGAAAAGGTGTGAAAAATGCGACGAGCATGAAAAGGTGTGAAAAATGCGCGGAGCAAAAAAAAAAAAAAAAAAAAAAAGGACCAGGAGCATGAAAAGGTGTGAAAAATGCGGGGAGCATGAAAAGGTGTGAAAAATGCGAGGAGCAAAAAAAAAAAAAAAAAAAAAAAAAAAAAAAAAAGGACCAGGAGCATGAAAAGGTGTGAAAAATGCGACGAGCTTGAAAAGGTGTGAAAAATGCGAGGAGCATGAAAAGGTGTGAAAAATGCGAGGAGCAAAAAAAAAAAAAAAAAAAAAAAAGGACCAGGAGCATGAAAAGGTGTGAAAAATGCGAGGAGCATGAAAAGGTGTGAAAAATGCGACGAGCATGAAAAGGTGTGAAAAATGCGAGGAGCATGAAAAGGTGTGAAAAATGCGACGAGCATGAAAAGGTGTGAAAAATGCGACGAGCATGAAAAGGTGTGAAAAATGCGACGAGCATGAAAAGGTGTGAAAAATGCGACGAGCATGAAAAGGTGTGAAAAATGCGACGAGCATGAAAAGGTGTGAAAAATGCGAGGAGCATGAAAAGGTGTGAAAAATGCGAGGAGCAAAAAAAAAAAAGGACCAGGAGCATGAAAAGGTGTGAAAAATGCGAGGAGGATGAAAAGGTGTGAAAAATGCGACGAGCATGAAAAGGTGTGAAAAATGCGACGAGCATGAAAAGGTGTGAAAAATGCGACGAGCATGAAAAGGTGTGAAAAATGCGACGAGCATGAAAAGGTGTGAAAAATGCGACGAGCATGAAAAGGTGTGAAAAATGCGAGGAGCAAAAAAAAAAAAAGGACCAGGAGCATGAAAAGGTGTGAAAAATGCGACGAGCTTGAAAAGGTGTGAAAAATGCGAGGAGCATGAAAAGGTGTGAAAAATGCGAGGAGCATGAAAAGGTGTGAAAAATGCGACGAGCATGAAAAGGTGTGAAAAATGCGACGAGCATGAAAAGGTGTGAAAAATGCGAGGAGCATGAAAAGGTGTGAAAAATGCGACGAGCATGAAAAGGTGTGAAAAATGCGAGGAGCATGAAAAGGTGTGAAAAATGCGACGAGCATGAAAAGGTGTGAAAAATGCGACGAGCATGAAAAGGTGTGAAAAATGCGAGGAGCATGAAAAGGTGTGAAAAATGCGAGGAGCAAAAAAAAAAAAAGGACCAGGAGCATGAAAAGGTGTGAAAAATGCGACGAGCATGAAAAGGTGTGAAAAATGCGACGAGCATGAAAAGGTGTGAAAAATGCGACGAGCATGAAAAGGTGTGAAAAATGCGCGGAGCAAAAAAAAAAAAAAAAAAAAAAAAGGACCAGGAGCATGAAAAGGTGTGAAAAATGCGGGGAGCATGAAAAGGTGTGAAAAATGCGACGAGCTTGAAAAGGTGTGAAAAATGCGAGGAGCATGAAAAGGTGTGAAAAATGCGAGGAGCAAAAAAAAAAAAAAAAAAAAAAAAGGACCAGGAGCATGAAAAGGTGTGAAAAATGCGAGGAGCATGAAAAGGTGTGAAAAATGCGACGAGCATGAAAAGGTGTGAAAAATGCGAGGAGCATGAAAAGGTGTGAAAAATGCGACGAGCATGAAAAGGTGTGAAAAATGCGAGGAGCATGAAAAGGTGTGAAAAATGCGAGGAGCAAAAAAAAAAAAGGACCAGGAGCATGAAAAGGTGTGAAAAATGCGAGGAGCATGAAAAGGTGTGAAAAATGCGACGAGCATGAAAAGGTGTGAAAAATGCGAGGAGCATGAAAAGGTGTGAAAAATGCGACGAGCATGAAAAGGTGTGAAAAATGCGAGGAGCATGAAAAGGTGTGAAAAATGCGAGGAGCATGAAAAGGTGTGAAAAATGCGACGAGTTTGAAAAGGTGTGAAAAATGCGACGAGCATGAAAAGGTGTGAAAAATGCGAGGAGCAAAAAAAAAAAAAAAAAAAAAAAAAAAAAAGGGACCAGGAGCATGAAAAGGTGTGAAAAATGCGAGGAGCATGAAAAGGTATGAAAAATGCGAGGAGCATGAAAAGGTGTGAAAAATGCGCAGAGCAAAAAAAAAAAAAAAAAAAAAAAAAAAAAGGACCAGGAGCATGAAAAGGTGTGAAAAATGCGAGGAGCAAAAAAAAAAAAAAAGACCAGGAGCATGAAAAGGTGTGAAAAATGCGAGGAGCAAAAAAAAAAAAAAAAGACCAGGAGCATGAAAAGGTGTGAAAAATGCGAGGAACAAAAAAAAAAAACAAAAAAAAGAAAGACCAGGAGCATGAAAAGGTGTGAAAAATGCGAGGAGCATGAAAAGGTGTGAAAAATGCGACGAGCATGAAAAGGTGTGAAAAATGCGAGGAGCATGAAAAGGTGTGAAAAATGCGACGAGCATGAAAAGGTGTGAAAAATGCGAGGAGCATGAAAAGGTGTGAAAAATGCGACGAGCATGAAAAGGTGTGAAAAATGCGACGAGCATGAAAAGGTGTGAAAAATGCGAGGAGCATGAAAAGGTGTGAAAAATGCGAGGAGCAAAAAAAAAAAAAGGACCAGGAGCATGAAAAGGTGTGAAAAATGCGACGAGCATGAAAAGGTGTGAAAAATGCGACGAGCATGAAAAGGTGTGAAAAATGCGACGAGCATGAAAAGGTGTGAAAAATGCGCGGAGCAAAAAAAAAAAAAAAAAAAAAAAAGGACCAGGAGCATGAAAAGGTGTGAAAAATGCGGGGAGCATGAAAAGGTGTGAAAAATGCGAGGAGCAAAAAAAAAAAAAAAAAAAAAAAAAAAAAGGACCAGGAGCATGAAAAGGTGTGAAAAATGCGACGAGCTTGAAAAGGTGTGAAAAATGCGAGGAGCATGAAAAGGTGTGAAAAATGCGAGGAGCAAAAAAAAAAAAAAAAAAAAAAAAAAAAAGGACCAGGAGCATGAAAAGGTATGAAAAATGCGAGGAGCATGAAAAGGTGTGAAAAATGCGCAGAGCAAAAAAAAAAAAAAAAAAAAAAAAAAAAAGGACCAGGAGCATGAAAAGGTGTGAAAAATGCGAGGAGCAAAAAAAAAAAAAAAGACCAGGAGCATGAAAAGGTGTGAAAAATGCGAGGAGCAAAAAAAAAAAAAAAAGACCAGGAGCATGAAAAGGTGTGAAAAATGCGAGGAACAAAAAAAAAAAACAAAAAAAAGAAAGACCAGGAGCATGAAAAGGTGTGAAAAATGCGAGGAGCATGAAAAGGTGTGAAAAATGCGACGAGCATGAAAAGGTGTGAAAAATGCGAGGAGCATGAAAAGGTGTGAAAAATGCGACGAGCATGAAAAGGTGTGAAAAATGCGAGGAGCATGAAAAGGTGTGAAAAATGCGACGAGCATGAAAAGGTGTGAAAAATGCGAGGAGCAAAAAAAAAAAAAAAAAAAAAAAAAAAAAAAGGGACCAGGAGCATGAAAAGGTGTGAAAAATGCGAGGAGCATGAAAAGGTGAGAAAAATGCGAGGAGCATGAAAAGGTGTGAAAAATGCGACGAGCATGAAAAGGTGAGAAAAATGCGAGGAGCATGAAAAGGTGTGAAAAATGCGACGAGTATGAAAAGGTGTGAAAAATGCGACGAGCATGAAAAGGTGTGAAAAATGCGAGGAGCAAAAAAAAAAAAAAAAAAAAAAAGGACCAGGAGCATGAAAAGGTGTGAAAAATGCGAGGAGCAAAAAAAAAAAATAGACCAGGAGCATGAAAAGGTGTGAAAAATGCGAGGAGCATGAAAAGGTGTGAGAAATGCGAGGAGAAAAAAAAAAAAAAAAGACCAGGAGCATGAAAAGGTGTGAAAAATGCGAGGAGAAAAAAAAAAAAAAAGGACCAGGAGCATGAAAAGGTGTGAAAAAGGCGAGGAGCAAAAAAAAAAAAAAAAAAAAAAAAGGACCAGGAGCATGAAAAGGTGTGAAAAATGCGAGGAGCATGAAAAGGTGTGAAAAATGCGACGAGCATGAAAAGGTGTGAAAAATGCGACGAGCATGAAAAGGTGTGAAAAATGCGACGAGCATGAAAAGGTGTGAAAAATGCGCGGAGCAAAAAAAAAAAAAGGACCAGGAGCATGAAAAGGTGTGAAAAATGCGAGGGGCAAAAAAAAAAAAAAAAGACCAGGAGCATGAAAAGGTGTGAAAAATGCGAGGAACAAAAAAAAAAAACAAAAAAAAGAAAGACCAGGAGCATGAAAAGGTGTGAAAAATGCGAGGAGCATGAAAAGATGTGAAAAATGCGAGGAGCATGAAAAGGTGTGAAAAATGCGACGAGCTTGAAAAGGTGTGAAAAATGCGAGGAGCATGAAAAGGTGTGAAAAATGCGAGGAGCAAAAAAAAAAAAAAAAAAAAAAAAAAAAAAAAAAAGGACCAG
>NW_025316773.1:5000-20000 GCF_910594005.1 Cervus elaphus
ATTTTTCACACCTTTTCATGCTCCTGGTCCTTTTTTTTTTTTTTTTTTTTTTTTTTGCTCCTCGCATTTTTCACACCTTTTCATGCTCCTGGTCCTTTTTTTTTTTTTTTTTTTTTTTTTTGCTCCTCGCATTTTTCACACCTTTTCATGCTCCTGGTCTTTTTTTTTTTTTTTTTTTGCTCCTCGCATTTTTCACACCTTTTCATGCTCCTGGTCTTTTTTTTTTTTTTTTTTGCTCCTCGCATTTTTCACACCTTTTCATGCTCCTGGTCTTTTTTTTTTTTTTTTTGCTCCTCGCATTTTTCACACCTTTTCATGCTCCTCGCATTTTTCACACCTTTTCATGTTCCTCGCATTTCTAACACATTTTCATGCTCCTCTTTTTTTTTTTTGCTCCTTGCATTTTTCACACCTTTTCATGCTCCTCGCATTTTTCACACCTTTTCATGCTCCTGGTCCTTTTTTTTTTTTTTTTTTTTTTTTTTGCTCCTCGCATTTTTCACACCTTTTCATGCTCCTGGTCTTTTTTTTTTTTTTTTTTGCTCCTCGCATTTTTCACACCTTTTCATGCTCCTGGTCCTTTTTTTTTTTTTTTTTTTTTTTTTGCTCCTCGCATTTTTCACACCTTTTCATGCTCCTGGTCTTTTTTTTTTTTTTTTTTGCTCCTCGCATTTTTCACACCTTTTCATGCTCCTGGTCCTTTTTTTTTTTTTTTTTTTTTTTTTTTGCTCCTCGCATTTTTCACACCTTTTCATGCTCCTGGTCTTTTTTTTTTTTTTTTTTTGCTCCTCGCATTTTTCACACCTTTTCATGCTCCTGGTCTTTTTTTTTTTTTTTTTTGCTCCTCGCATTTTTCACACCTTTTCATGCTCCTGGTCTTTTTTTTTTTTTTTTTTGCTCCTCGCATTTTTCACACCTTTTCATGCTCCTGGTCTTTTTTTTTTTTTTTTTTGCTCCTCGCATTTTTCACACCTTTTCATGCTCCTCGCATTTTTCACACCTTTTCATGTTCCTCGCATTTCTAACACATTTTCATGCTCCTCTTTTTTTTTTTTGCTCCTTGCATTTTTCACACCTTTTCATGCTCCTCGCATTTTTCACACCTTTTCATGCTCCTCGCAGTTTTCACACCTTTTCATGCTCCTGGTCTTTTTTTTTTTTTTTTTTTTTTTTTTTTTTTTTGCTCCTCGCATTTTTCACACCTTTTCATGCTCGTCGCATTTTTCGCACCTTTTCATGCTCCTGGTCTTTTTTTTTTTTTTTTTTGCTCCTCGCATTTTTCACACCTTTTCATGCTCCTGGTCCTTTTTTTTTTTTTTTTTTTTTTTTTTTGCTCCTCGCATTTTTCACACCTTTTCATGCTCCTGGTCTTTTTTTTTTTTTTTTTTCCTCGCATTTTTCACACCTTTTTTTTCTCCTGGTCTTTTTTTTTTTTTTTTTTTTTTTTTTTGCTCCTCGCATTTTTCACACCTTTTCTTGCTCCTGGTCTTTTTTTTTTTTTTTTTTGCTCCTCGCATTTTTCACACCTTTTCATGCTCCTGGTCTTTTTTTTTTTTTTTTTTGCTCCTCGCATTTTTCACCCCTTTTCATGCTCCTGGTCTTTTTTTTTTTTTTTTTGCTCCTCGCATTTTTCACACCTTTTCATGCTCCTGGTCCTTTTTTTTTTTTTTTTTTTTTTTTTTTGCTCCTCGCATTTTTCACACCTTTTCATGCTCCTGGTCTTTTTTTTTTTTTTTTTTGCTCCTCGCATTTTTCACACCTTTTCATGCTCCTGGTCTTTTTTTTTTTTTTTTTTGCTCCTCGCATTTTTCACACCTTTTCATGCTCCTGGTCTTTTTTTTTTTTTTTTTTGCTCCTCGCATTTTTCACACCTTTTCATGCTCCTCGCATTTTTCACACCTTTTCATGTTCCTCGCATTTCTAACACATTTTCATGCTCCTCTTTTTTTTTTTTGCTCCTTGCATTTTTCACACCTTTTCATGCTCCTCGCATTTTTCACACCTTTTCATGCTCCTCGCAGTTTTCACACCTTTTCATGCTCCTGGTCCTTTTTTTTTTTTTTTTTTTTTTTTTTTTTTTTGCTCCTCGCATTTTTCACACCTTTTCATGCTCGTCGCATTTTTCGCACCTTTTCATGCTCCTGGTCTTTTTTTTTTTTTTTTTTGCTCCTCGCATTTTTCACACCTTTTCATGCTCCTGGTCCTTTTTTTTTTTTTTTTTTTTTTTTTTTGCTCCTCGCATTTTTCACACCTTTTCATGCTCCTGGTCCTTTTTTTTTTTTTTTTTTTTTTTTTTGCTCCTCGCATTTTTCACACCTTTTCATGCTCCTGGTCCTTTTTTTTTTTTTTTTTTTTTTTTTTTTTTTGCTCCTCGCATTTTTCACACCTTTTCATGCTCCTGGTCTTTTTTTTTTTTTTTTTTGCTCCTCGCATTTTTCACACCTTTTCATGCTCCTCGCATTTTTCGCACCTTTTCATGCTCGTCGCATTTTTCGCACCTTTTCATGCTCGTCGCATTTTTCGCACCTTTTCATGTTCGTCGCATTTTTCACACCTTTTCATGCTCCTGGTCCTTTTTTTTTTTTTTTTTTTTTTTTTTTTTTTGCTCCTCGCATTTTTCACACCTTTTCATGCTCCTGGTCTTTTTTTTTTTTTTTTTTGCTCCTCGCATTTTTCACACCTTTTCATGCTCCTCGCATTTTTCGCACCTTTTCATGCTCGTCGCATTTTTCGCACCTTTTCATGCTCGTCGCATTTTTCGCACCTTTTCATGTTCGTCGCATTTTTCACACCTTTTCATGCTCCTGGTCCTTTTTTTTTTTTTTTTTTTTTTTTTTTTTTTTGCTCCTCGCATTTTTCACACCTTTTCATGCTCCTGGTCTTTTTTTTTTTTTTTTTTTGCTCCTCGCATTTTTCACACCTTTTCATGCTCGTCGCATTTTTCGCACCTTTTCATGCTCGTCGCATTTTTCGCACCTTTTCATGTTCGTCGCATTTTTCACACCTTTTCATGCTCCTGGTCTTTTTTTTTTTTTTTTTTGCTCCTCGCATTTTTCACACCTTTTCATGCTCCTGGTCTTTTTTTTTTTTTTTTTTTGCTCCTCGCATTTTTCACACCTTTTCATGCTCCTGGTCTTTTTTTTTTTTTTTTTTGCTCCTCGCATTTTTCACACCTTTTCATGCTCCTGGTCTTTTTTTTTTTTTTTTTTGCTCCTCGCATTTTTCACACCTTTTCATGCTCCTCGCATTTTTCACACCTTTTCATGTTCCTCGCATTTCTAACACATTTTCATGCTCCTCTTTTTTTTTTTTGCTCCTTGCATTTTTCACACCTTTTCATGCTCCTCGCATTTTTCACATCTTTTCATGCTCCTCGCAGTTTTCACACCTTTTCATGCTCCTGGTCCTTTTTTTTTTTTTTTTTTTTTTTTTTTTTTTTGCTCCTCGCATTTTTCACACCTTTTCATGCTCGTCGCATTTTTCGCACCTTTTCATGCTCGTCGCATTTTTCGCACCTTTTCATGTTCGTCGCATTTTTCACACCTTTTCATGCTCCTGGTCTTTTTTTTTTTTTTTTTTGCTCCTCGCATTTTTCACACCTTTTCATGCTCCTGGTCCTTTTTTTTTTTTTTTTTTTTTTTTTTGCTCCTCGCATTTTTCTCACCTTTTCTTGCTCCTGGTCTTTTTTTTTTTTTTTTTTGCTCCTCGCATTTTTCACACCTTTTCATGCTCCTCGCATTTTTCACACCTTTTCATGTTCCTCGCATTTCTAACACATTTTCATGCTCCTCTTTTTTTTTTTTGCTCCTTGCATTTTTCACACCTTTTCATGCTCCTCGCATTTTTCACACCTTTTCATGCTCCTGGTCCTTTTTTTTTTTTTTTTTTTTTTTTTTGCTCCTCGCATTTTTCACACCTTTTCATGCTCCTGGTCTTTTTTTTTTTTTTTTTTGCTCCTCGCATTTTTCACACCTTTTCATGCTCCTCGCATTTTTCACACCTTTTCATGTTCCTCGCATTTCTAACACATTTTCATGCTCCTCTTTTTTTTTTTTGCTCCTTGCATTTTTCACACCTTTTCATGCTCCTCGCATTTTTCACACCTTTTCATGCTCCTCGCAGTTTTCACACCTTTTCATGCTCCTGGTCCTTTTTTTTTTTTTTTTTTTTTTTTTTTTTTTTGCTCCTCGCATTTTTCACACCTTTTCATGCTCGTCGCATTTTTCGCACCTTTTCATGCTCCTGGTCTTTTTTTTTTTTTTTTTTGCTCCTCGCATTTTTCACACCTTTTCATGCTCCTGGTCCTTTTTTTTTTTTTTTTTTTTTTTTTTGCTCCTCGCATTTTTCACACCTTTTCATGCTCCTGGTCCTTTTTTTTTTTTTTTTTTTTTTTTTTGCTCCTCGCATTTTTCACACCTTTTCATGCTCCTGGTCTTTTTTTTTTTTTTTTTTGCTCCTCGCATTTTTCACACCTTTTCATGCTCCTGGTCTTTTTTTTTTTTTTTTTTGCTCCTCGCATTTTTCACACCTTTTCATGCTCCTGGTCTTTTTTTTTTTTTTTTTGCTCCTCGCATTTTTCACACCTTTTCATGCTCCTCGCATTTTTCACACCTTTTCATGTTCCTCGCATTTCTAACACATTTTCATGCTCCTCTTTTTTTTTTTTGCTCCTTGCATTTTTCACACCTTTTCATGCTCCTCGCATTTTTCACACCTTTTCATTCTCCTCGCAGTTTTCACACCTTTTCATGCTCCTGGTCCTTTTTTTTTTTTTTTTTTTTTTTTTTTTTTTGCTCCTCGCATTTTTCACACCTTTTCATGCTCCTGGTCTTTTTTTTTTTTTTTTTTGCTCCTTGCATTTTTCACACCTTTTCATGCTCCTGGTCCTTTTTTTTTTTTTTTTTTTTTTTTTTTTTTGCTCCTCGCATTTTTCACACCTTTTCAATCTCCTGGTCTTTTTTTTTTTTTTTTTTTGCTCCTCGCATTTTTCACACCTTTTCATGCTCCTGGTCTTTTTTTTTTTTTTTTTGCTCCTCGCATTTTTCACACCTTTTCATGCTCCTCGCATTTTTCGCACCTTTTCATGCTCGTCGCATTTTTCGCACCTTTTCATGCTCGTCGCATTTTTCGCACCTTTTCATGTTCGTCGCATTTTTCACACCTTTTCATGCTCCTGGTCTTTTTTTTTTTTTTTTTTTTTTTTTTTTTGCTCCTCGCATTTTTCCCCCCTTTTCATGCTCCTGGTTTTTTTTTTTTTTTTTTTTGCTCCTCGCATTTTTCACACCTTTTCATGCTCCTCGCATTTTTCGCACCTTTTCATGCTCGTCGCATTTTTCGCACCTTTTCATGCTCGTCGCATTTTTCGCACCTTTTCATGTTCGTCGCATTTTTCACACCTTTTCATGCTCCTGGTCCTTTTTTTTTTTTTTTTTTTTTTTTTTTTTTTGCTCCTCGCATTTTTCACACCTTTTCATGCTCCTGGTCTTTTTTTTTTTTTTTTTTGCTCCTCGCATTTTTCACACCTTTTCATGCTCGTCGCATTTTTCGCACCTTTTCATGCTCGTCGCATTTTTCGCACCTTTTCATGTTCGTCGCATTTTTCACACCTTTTCATGCTCCTGGTCTTTTTTTTTTTTTTTTTTGCTCCTCGCATTTTTCACACCTTTTCATGCTCCTGGTCCTTTTTTTTTTTTTTTTTTTTTTTTTTTGCTCCTCGCATTTTTCACACCTTTTCATGCTCCTGGTCTTTTTTTTTTTTTTTTTTGCTCCTCGCATTTTTCACACCTTTTCATGCTCCTGGTCTTTTTTTTTTTTTTTTTTGCTCCTCGCATTTTTCACACCTTTTCATGCTCCTCGCATTTTTCACACCTTTTCATGTTCCTCGCATTTCTAACACATTTTCATGCTCCTCTTTTTTTTTTTTGCTCCTTGCATTTTTCACACCTTTTCATGCTCCTCGCATTTTTCACATCTTTTCATGCTCCTCGCAGTTTTCACACCTTTTCATGCTCCTGGTCCTTTTTTTTTTTTTTTTTTTTTTTTTTTTTTTGCTCCTCGCATTTTTCACACCTTTTCATGCTCGTCGCATTTTTCGCACCTTTTCATGCTCGTCGCATTTTTCGCACCTTTTCATGTTCGTCGCATTTTTCACACCTTTTCATGCTCCTGGTCTTTTTTTTTTTTTTTTTTGCTCCTCGCATTTTTCACACCTTTTCATGCTCCTGGTCCTTTTTTTTTTTTTTTTTTTTTTTTTTGCTCCTCGCATTTTTCACACCTTTTCATGCTCCTGGTCCTTTTTTTTTTTTTTTTTTTTTTTTTTGCTCCTCGCATTTTTCACACCTTTTCATGCTCCTGGTCTTTTTTTTTTTTTTTTTTTGCTCCTCGCATTTTTCACACCTTTTCATGCTCCTGGTCTTTTTTTTTTTTTTTTTTGCTCCTCGCATTTTTCACACCTTTTCATGCTCCTGGTCTTTTTTTTTTTTTTTTTTGCTCCTCGCATTTTTCACACCTTTTCATGCTCCTGGTCTTTTTTTTTTTTTTTTTTGCTCCTTGCATTTTTTACCCCTTTTCATGCTCCTGGTCCTTTTTTTTTTTTTTTTTTTTTTTTTTTTTTTGCTCCTCGCATTTTTCACACCTTTTCATGCTCCTGGTCTTTTTTTTTTTTTTTTTTGCTCCTCGCATTTTTCACACCTTTTCATGCTCCTCGCATTTTTCGCACCTTTTCATGCTCGTCGCATTTTTCGCACCTTTTCATGCTCGTCGCATTTTTCGCACCTTTTCATGTTCGTCGCATTTTTCACACCTTTTCATGCTCCTGGTCCTTTTTTTTTTTTTTTTTTTTTTTTTTTTTTTGCTCCTCGCATTTTTCCCACCTTTTCTTGCTCCTGGTCTTTTTTTTTTTTTTTTTTGCTCCTCGCATTTTTCACACCTTTTCATGCTCCTGGTCCTTTTTTTTTTTTTTTTTTTTTTTTTTGCTCCTCGCATTTTTCACACCTTTTCATGCTCCTGGTCTTTTTTTTTTTTTTTTTTGCTCCTCGCATTTTTCACACCTTTTCATGCTCCTGGTCTTTTTTTTTTTTTTTTTGCTCCTCGCATTTTTCACACCTTTTCATGCTCCTCGCATTTTTCACACCTTTTCATGTTCCTCGCATTTCTAACACATTTTCATGCTCCTCTTTTTTTTTTTTGCTCCTTGCATTTTTCACACCTTTTCATGCTCCTCGCATTTTTCACACCTTTTCATGCTCCTCGCAGTTTTCACACCTTTTCATGCTCCTGGTCCTTTTTTTTTTTTTTTTTTTTTTTTTTTTTTTGCTCCTCGCATTTTTCACACCTTTTCATGCTCCTGGTCTTTTTTTTTTTTTTTTTTGCTCCTTGCATTTTTCACACCTTTTCATGCTCCTGCTCCTTTTTTTTTTTTTTTTTTTTTTGCTCCTCGCTTTTTTCACACCTTTTCATGCTCCTGGTCTTTTTTTTTTTTTTTTTTGCTCCTCGCATTTTTCACACCTTTTCATGCTCCTGGTCTTTTTTTTTTTTTTTTTGCTCCTCGCATTTTTCACACCTTTTCATGCTCCTCGCATTTTTCGCACCTTTTCATGCTCGTCGCATTTTTCGCACCTTTTCATGCTCGTCGCATTTTTCGCACCTTTTCATGTTCGTCGCATTTTTCACACCTTTTCATGCTCCTGGTCCTTTTTTTTTTTTTTTTTTTTTTTTTTTTTTGCTCCTCGCATTTTTCACACCTTTTCATGCTCCTGGTCTTTTTTTTTTTTTTTTTTGCTCCTCGCATTTTTCACACCTTTTCATGCTCCTCGCATTTTTCGCACCTTTTCATGCTCGTCGCATTTTTCGCACCTTTTCATGCTCGTCGCATTTTTCGCACCTTTTCATGTTCGTCGCATTTTTCACACCTTTTCATGCTCCTGGTCCTTTTTTTTTTTTTTTTTTTTTTTTTTTTTTTGCTCCTCGCATTTTTCACACCTTTTCATGCTCCTGGTCTTTTTTTTTTTTTTTTTTGCTCCTCGCATTTTTCACACCTTTTCATGCTCGTCGCATTTTTCGCACCTTTTCATGCTCGTCGCATTTTTCGCACCTTTTCATGTTCGTCGCATTTTTCACACCTTTTCATGCTCCTGGTCTTTTTTTTTTTTTTTTTTGCTCCTCGCATTTTTCACACCTTTTCATGCTCCTGGTCCTTTTTTTTTTTTTTTTTTTTTTTTTTTGCTCCTCGCATTTTTCACACCTTTTCATGCTCCTGGTCTTTTTTTTTTTTTTTTTTGCTCCTCGCATTTTTCACACCTTTTCATGCTCCTGGTCTTTTTTTTTTTTTTTTTTGCTCCTCGCATTTTTCACACCTTTTCATGCTCCTCGCATTTTTCACACCTTTTCATGTTCCTCGCATTTCTAACACATTTTCATGCTCCTCTTTTTTTTTTTTGCTCCTTGCATTTTTCACACCTTTTCATGCTCCTCGCATTTTTCACATCTTTTCATGCTCCTCGCAGTTTTCACACCTTTTCATGCTCCTGGTCCTTTTTTTTTTTTTTTTTTTTTTTTTTTTTTTGCTCCTCGCATTTTTCACACCTTTTCATGCTCGTCGCATTTTTCGCACCTTTTCATGCTCGTCGCATTTTTCGCACCTTTTCATGTTCGTCGCATTTTTCACACCTTTTCATGCTCCTGGTCTTTTTTTTTTTTTTTTTTGCTCCTCGCATTTTTCACACCTTTTCATGCTCCTGGTCCTTTTTTTTTTTTTTTTTTTTTTTTTTGCTCCTCGCATTTTTCACACCTTTTCATGCTCCTGGTCCTTTTTTTTTTTTTTTTTTTTTTTTTGCTCCTCGCATTTTTCACACCTTTTCATGCTCCTGGTCTTTTTTTCTTTTTTTTTTTGCTCCTCGCATTTTTCACACCTTTTCATGCTCCTGGTCTTTTTTTTTTTTTTTTTTGCTCCTCGCATTTTTCACACCTTTTCATGCTCCTGGTCTTTTTTTTTTTTTTTTTTGCTCCTCGCATTTTTCACACCTTTTTATGCTCCTGGTTTTTTTTTTTTTTTTTTTTGCTCCTTGCATTTTTCACACCTTTTCATGCTCCTGGTCCTTTTTTTTTTTTTTTTTTTTTTTTTTTTTTTGCTCCTCGCATTTTTCACACCTTTTCATGCTCCTGGTCTTTTTTTTTTTTTTTTTTGCTCCTCGCATTTTTCACACCTTTTCATGCTCCTCGCATTTTTCGCACCTTTTCATGCTCGTCGCATTTTTCGCACCTTTTCATGCTCGTCGCATTTTTCGCACCTTTTCATGTTCGTCGCATTTTTCACACCTTTTCATGCTCCTGGTCCTTTTTTTTTTTTTTTTTTTTTTTTTTTTTTGCTCCTCGCATTTTTCACACCTTTTCATGCTCCTGGTCTTTTTTTTTTTTTTTTTTGCTCCTCGCATTTTTCACACCTTTTCATGCTCCTCGCATTTTTCGCACCTTTTCATGCTCGTCGCATTTTTCGCACCTTTTCATGCTCGTCGCATTTTTCGCACCTTTTCATGTTCGTCGCATTTTTCACACCTTTTCATGCTCCTGGTCCTTTTTTTTTTTTTTTTTGCTCCTCGCATTTTTCACACCTTTTCATGCTCCTGGTCTTTTTTTTTTTTTTTTTTGCTCCTCGCATTTTTCACACCTTTTCATGCTCGTCGCATTTTTCGCACCTTTTCATGCTCGTCGCATTTTTCGCACCTTTTCATGTTCGTCGCATTTTTCACACCTTTTCATGCTCCTGGTCTTTTTTTTTTTTTTTTTTGCTCCTCGCATTTTTCACACCTTTTCATGCTCCTGGTCCTTTTTTTTTTTTTTTTTTTTTTTTTTGCTCCTCGCATTTTTCACACCTTTTCATGCTCCTGGTCTTTTTTTTTTTTTTTTTTTGCTCCTCGCATTTTTCACACCTTTTCATGCTCCTGGTCTTTTTTTTTTTTTTTTTTGCTCCTCGCATTTTTCACACCTTTTCATGCTCCTGGTCTTTTTTTTTTTTTTTTTTGCTCCTCGCATTTTTCACACCTTTTCATGCTCCTCGCATTTTTCACACCTTTTCATGTTCCTCGCATTTCTAACACATTTTCATGCTCCTCTTTTTTTTTTTTGCTCCTTGCATTTTTCACACCTTTTCATGCTCCTCGCATTTTTCACATCTTTTCATGCTCCTCGCAGTTTTCACACCTTTTCATGCTCCTGGTCCTTTTTTTTTTTTTTTTTTTTTTTTTTTTTTTGCTCCTCGCATTTTTCACACCTTTTCATGCTCGTCGCATTTTTCGCACCTTTTCATGCTCGTCGCATTTTTCGCACCTTTTCATGCTCGTCGCATTTTTCGCACCTTTTCATGTTCGTCGCATTTTTCACACCTTTTCATGCTCCTGGTCTTTTTTTTTTTTTTTTTTGCTCCTCGCATTTTTCACACCTTTTCATGCTCCTGGTCCTTTTTTTTTTTTTTTTTTTTTTTTTTGCTCCTCGCATTTTTCACACCTTTTCATGCTCCTGGTCCTTTTTTTTTTTTTTTTTTTTTTTTTTGCTCCTCGCATTTTTCACACCTTTTCATGCTCCTGGTCTTTTTTTTTTTTTTTTTTTGCTCCTCGCATTTTTCACACCTTTTCATGCTCCTGGTCTTTTTTTTTTTTTTTTTTGCTCCTCGCATTTTTCACACCTTTTCATGCTCCTGGTCTTTTTTTTTTTTTTTTTTGCTCCTCGCATTTTTCACACCTTTTCATGCTCCTGGTCTTTTTTTTTTTTTTTTTTTGCTCCTTGCATTTTTCCCACCTTTTTTTGCTCCTGGTCCTTTTTTTTTTTTTTTTTTTTTTTTTTTTTTGCTCCTCGCATTTTTCACACCTTTTCATGCTCCTGGTCTTTTTTTTTTTTTTTTTTGCTCCTCGCATTTTTCACACCTTTTCATGCTCCTCGCATTTTTCGCACCTTTTCATGCTCGTCGCATTTTTCGCACCTTTTCATGCTCGTCGCATTTTTCGCACCTTTTCATGTTCGTCGCATTTTTCACACCTTTTCATGCTCCTGGTCCTTTTTTTTTTTTTTTTTTTTTTTTTTTTTTTGCTCCTCGCATTTTTCACACCTTTTCATGCTCCTGGTCTTTTTTTTTTTTTTTTTTGCTCCTCGCATTTTTCACACCTTTTCATGCTCCTCGCATTTTTCGCACCTTTTCATGCTCGTCGCATTTTTCGCACCTTTTCATGCTCGTCGCATTTTTCGCACCTTTTCATGTTCGTCGCATTTTTCACACCTTTTCATGCTCCTGGTCCTTTTTTTTTTTTTTTTTTTTTTTTTTTTTTTGCTCCTCGCATTTTTCACACCTTTTCATGCTCCTGGTCTTTTTTTTTTTTTTTTTTGCTCCTCGCATTTTTCACACCTTTTCATGCTCGTCGCATTTTTCGCACCTTTTCATGCTCGTCGCATTTTTCGCACCTTTTCATGTTCGTCGCATTTTTCACACCTTTTCATGCTCCTGGTCTTTTTTTTTTTTTTTTTTGCTCCTCGCATTTTTCACACCTTTTCATGCTCCTGGTCCTTTTTTTTTTTTTTTTTTTTTTTTTTGCTCCTCGCATTTTTCACACCTTTTCATGCTCCTGGTCTTTTTTTTTTTTTTTTTTTGCTCCTCGCATTTTTCACACCTTTTCATGCTCCTGGTCTTTTTTTTTTTTTTTTTTGCTCCTCGCATTTTTCACACCTTTTCATGCTCCTGGTCTTTTTTTTTTTTTTTTTTGCTCCTCGCATTTTTCACACCTTTTCATGCTCCTCGCATTTTTCACACCTTTTCATGTTCCTCGCATTTCTAACACATTTTCATGCTCCTCTTTTTTTTTTTTGCTCCTTGCATTTTTCACACCTTTTCATGCTCCTCGCATTTTTCACATCTTTTCATGCTCCTCGCAGTTTTCACACCTTTTCATGCTCCTGGTCCTTTTTTTTTTTTTTTTTTTTTTTTTTTTTTTGCTCCTCGCATTTTTCACACCTTTTCATGCTCGTCGCATTTTTCGCACCTTTTCATGCTCGTCGCATTTTTCGCACCTTTTCATGTTCGTCGCATTTTTCACACCTTTTCATGCTCCTGGTCTTTTTTTTTTTTTTTTTTTGCTCCTCGCATTTTTCACACCTTTTCATGCTCCTGGTCCTTTTTTTTTTTTTTTTTTTTTTTTTTGCTCCTCGCATTTTTCACACCTTTTCATGCTCCTGGTCTTTTTTTTTTTTTTTTTTGCTCCTCGCATTTTTCACACCTTTTCATGCTCCTGGTCTTTTTTTTTTTTTTTTTTGCTCCTCGCATTTTTCACACCTTTTCATGCTCCTGGTCTTTTTTTTTTTTTTTTTTGCTCCTCGCATTTTTCACACCTTTTCATGCTCCTCGCATTTTTTACACCTTTTCATGTTCCTCGCATTTCTAACACATTTTCATGCTCCTCTTTTTTTTTTTTGCTCCTTGCATTTTTCACACCTTTTCATGCTCCTCGCATTTTTCACACCTTTTCATGCTCCTGGTCCTTTTTTTTTTTTTTTTTTTTTTTTTTTTTTTTGCTCCTCGCATTTTTCACACCTTTTCATGCTCGTCGCATTTTTCGCACCTTTTCATGCTCCTGGTCTTTTTTTTTTTTTTTTTTGCTCCTCGCATTTTTCACACCTTTTCATGCTCCTGGTCCTTTTTTTTTTTTTTTTTTTTTTTTTTGCTCCTCGCATTTTTCACACCTTTTCATGCTCCTGGTCCTTTTTTTTTTTTTTTTTTTTTTTTTTTGCTCCTCGCATTTTTCACACCTTTTCATGCTCCTGGTCTTTTTTTTTTTTTTTTTTGCTCCTCGCATTTTTCACACCTTTTCATGCTCCTGGTCTTTTTTTTTTTTTTTTTTTGCTCCTCGCATTTTTCACACCTTTTCATGCTCCTGGTCTTTTTTTTTTTTTTTTTGCTCCTCGCATTTTTCACACCTTTTCATGCTCCTCGCATTTTTCACACCTTTTCATGTTCCTCGCATTTCTAACACATTTTCATGCTCCTCTTTTTTTTTTTTGCTCCTTGCATTTTTCACACCTTTTCATGCTCCTCGCATTTTTCACACCTTTTCATGCTCCTGGTCCTTTTTTTTTTTTTTTTTTTTTTTTTTGCTCCTCGCATTTTTCACACCTTTTCATGCTCCTGGTCTTTTTTTTTTTTTTTTTTGCTCCTCGCATTTTTCACACCTTTTCATGCTCCTGGTCCTTTTTTTTTTTTTTTTTTTTTTTTTTGCTCCTCGCATTTTTCACACCTTTTCATGCTCCTGGTCTTTTTTTTTTTTTTTTTTGCTCCTCGCATTTTTCACACCTTTTCATGCTCCTGGTCCTTTTTTTTTTTTTTTTTTTTTTTTTTTGCTCCTCGCATTTTTCACACCTTTTCATGCTCCTGGTCTTTTTTTTTTTTTTTTTTGCTCCTCGCATTTTTCACACCTTTTCATGCTCCTGGTCTTTTTTTTTTTTTTTTTTGCTCCTCGCATTTTTCACACCTTTTCATGCTCCTGGTCTTTTTTTTTTTTTTTTTTGCTCCTCGCATTTTTCACACCTTTTCATGCTCCTGGTCTTTTTTTTTTTTTTTTTTTGCTCCTCGCATTTTTCACACCTTTTCATGCTCCTGGTCCTTTTTTTTTTTTTTTTTTTTTTTTTTTGCTCCTCGCATTTTTCACACCTTTTCATGCTCCTGGTCTTTTTTTTTTTTTTTTTTTGCTCCTCGCATTTTTCACACCTTTTCATGCTCCTGGTCTTTTTTTTTTTTTTTTTTGCTCCTCGCATTTTTCACACCTTTTCATGCTCCTGGTCTTTTTTTTTTTTTTTTTTGCTCCTCGCATTTTTCACACCTTTTCATGCTCCTCGCATTTTTCACACCTTTTCATGTTCCTCGCATTTCTAACACATTTTCATGCTCCTCTTTTTTTTTTTTGCTCCTCGCATTTTTCACACCTTTTCATGCTCCTGGTCTTTTTTTTTTTTTTTTTTGCTCCTCGCATTTTTCACACCTTTTCATGCTCCTCGCATTTTTCACACCTTTTCATGTTCCTCGCATTTCTAACACATTTTCTTGCTCCTCTTTTTTTTTTTTGCTCCTTGCATTTTTCACACCTTTTCATGCTCCTCGCATTTTTCACACCTTTTCATGCTCCTGGTCCTTTTTTTTTTTTTTTTTTTTTTTTTTGCTCCTCGCATTTTTCACACCTTTTCATGCTCCTGGTCTTTTTTTTTTTTTTTTTTGCTCCTCGCATTTTTCACACCTTTTCATGCTCCTCGCATTTTTCACACCTTTTCATGTTCCTCGCATTTCTAACACATTTTCATGCTCCTCTTTTTTTTTTTTGCTCCTTGCATTTTTCACACCTTTTCATGCTCCTCGCATTTTTCACACCTTTTCATGCTCCTCGCAGTTTTCACACCTTTTCATGCTCCTGGTCCTTTTTTTTTTTTTTTTTTTTTTTTTTTTTTTGCTCCTCGCATTTTTCACACCTTTTCATGCTCGTCGCATTTTTCGCACCTTTTCATGCTCCTGGTCTTTTTTTTTTTTTTTTTTGCTCCTCGCATTTTTCACACCTTTTCATGCTCCTGGTCCTTTTTTTTTTTTTTTTTTTTTTTTTTGCTCCTCGCATTTTTCACACCTTTTCATGCTCCTGGTCCTTTTTTTTTTTTTTTTTTTTTTTTTTTGCTCCTCGCATTTTTCACACCTTTTCATGCTCCTGGTCTTTTTTTTTTTTTTTTTTGCTCCTCGCATTTTTCACACCTTTTCATGCTCCTGGTCTTTTTTTTTTTTTTTTTTGCTCCTCGCATTTTTCACACCTTTTCATGCTCCTGGTCTTTTTTTTTTTTTTTTTGCTCCTCGCATTTTTCACACCTTTTCATGCTCCTCGCATTTTTCACACCTTTTCATGTTCCTCGCATTTCTAACACATTTTCATGCTCCTCTTTTTTTTTTTTGCTCCTTGCATTTTTCACACCTTTTCATGCTCCTCGCATTTT
>NW_025316773.1:22500-26757 GCF_910594005.1 Cervus elaphus
GCTCCTCGCATTTTTCACACCTTTTCATGCTCCTCGCAGTTTTCACACCTTTTCATGCTCCTGGTCCTTTTTTTTTTTTTTTTTTTTTTTTTTTTTTTGCTCCTCGCATTTTTCACACCTTTTCATGCTCCTGGTCTTTTTTTTTTTTTTTTTTGCTCCTTGCATTTTTCACTCCTTTTCATGCTCCTGGTCCTTTTTTTTTTTTTTTTTTTTTTGCTCCTCGCATTTTTCACACCTTTTCATGCTCCTGGTCTTTTTTTTTTTTTTTTTTGCTCCTCGCATTTTTCACACCTTTTCATGCTCCTGGTCTTTTTTTTTTTTTTTTTGCTCCTCGCATTTTTCACACCTTTTCATGCTCCTCGCATTTTTCGCACCTTTTCATGCTCGTCGCATTTTTCGCACCTTTTCATGCTCGTCGCATTTTTCGCACCTTTTCATGTTCGTCGCATTTTTCACACCTTTTCATGCTCCTGGTCCTTTTTTTTTTTTTTTTTTTTTTTTTTTTTTTGCTCCTCGCATTTTTCACACCTTTTCATGCTCCTGGTCTTTTTTTTTTTTTTTTTTGCTCCTCGCATTTTTCACACCTTTTCATGCTCCTCGCATTTTTCGCACCTTTTCATGCTCGTCGCATTTTTCGCACCTTTTCATGCTCGTCGCATTTTTCGCACCTTTTCATGTTCGTCGCATTTTTCACACCTTTTCATGCTCCTGGTCCTTTTTTTTTTTTTTTTTTTTTTTTTTTTTTTGCTCCTCGCATTTTTCACACCTTTTCATGCTCCTGGTCTTTTTTTTTTTTTTTTTTGCTCCTCGCATTTTTCACACCTTTTCATGCTCGTCGCATTTTTCGCACCTTTTCATGCTCGTCGCATTTTTCGCACCTTTTCATGTTCGTCGCATTTTTCACACCTTTTCATGCTCCTGGTCTTTTTTTTTTTTTTTTTTGCTCCTCGCATTTTTCACACCTTTTCATGCTCCTGGTCCTTTTTTTTTTTTTTTTTTTTTTTTTGCTCCTCGCATTTTTCACACCTTTTCATGCTCCTGGTCTTTTTTTTTTTTTTTTTTGCTCCTCGCATTTTTCACACCTTTTCATGCTCCTGGTCTTTTTTTTTTTTTTTTTTTGCTCCTCGCATTTTTCACACCTTTTCATGCTCCTCGCATTTTTCACACCTTTTCATGTTCCTCGCATTTCTAACACATTTTCATGCTCCTCTTTTTTTTTTTTGCTCCTTGCATTTTTCACACCTTTTCATGCTCCTCGCATTTTTCACATCTTTTCATGCTCCTCGCAGTTTTCACACCTTTTCATGCTCCTGGTCCTTTTTTTTTTTTTTTTTTTTTTTTTTTTTTTGCTCCTCGCATTTTTCACACCTTTTCATGCTCGTCGCATTTTTCGCACCTTTTCATGCTCGTCGCATTTTTCGCACCTTTTCATGTTCGTCGCATTTTTCACACCTTTTCATGCTCCTGGTCTTTTTTTTTTTTTTTTTTGCTCCTCGCAGTTTTCACACCTTTTCATGCTCCTGGTCCTTTTTTTTTTTTTTTTTTTTTTTTTTGCTCCTCGCATTTTTCACACCTTTTCATGCTCCTGGTCCTTTTTTTTTTTTTTTTTTTTTTTTTTGCTCCTCGCATTTTTCACACCTTTTCATGCTCCTGGTCTTTTTTTTTTTTTTTTTTTGCTCCTCGCATTTTTCACACCTTTTCATGCTCCTGGTCTTTTTTTTTTTTTTTTTTGCTCCTCGCATTTTTCACACCTTTTCATGCTCCTGGTCTTTTTTTTTTTTTTTTTTGCTCCTCGCATTTTTCACACCTTTTCATGCTCCTGGTCTTTTTTTTTTTTTTTTTTTTTCCTTTCATTTTTCACACCTTTTCTTTCTCCTGGTCCTTTTTTTTTTTTTTTTTTTTTTTTTTTTTTTTGCTCCTCGCATTTTTCACACCTTTTCATGCTCCTGGTCTTTCTTTTTTTTTTTTTTGCTCCTCGCATTTTTCACACCTTTTCATGCTCCTCGCATTTTTCGCACCTTTTCATGCTCGTCGCATTTTTCGCACCTTTTCATGCTCGTCGCATTTTTCGCACCTTTTCATGTTCGTCGCATTTTTCACACCTTTTCATGCTCCTGGTCCTTTTTTTTTTTTTTTTTTTTTTTTTTTTTTGCTCCTCTCATTTTTCACACCTTTTCATGCTCCTGGTCTTTTTTTTTTTTTTTTTTGCTCCTCGCATTTTTCACACCTTTTCATGCTCCTCGCATTTTTCGCACCTTTTCATGCTCGTCGCATTTTTCGCACCTTTTCATGCTCGTCGCATTTTTCGCACCTTTTCATGTTCGTCGCATTTTTCACACCTTTTCATGCTCCTGGTCCTTTTTTTTTTTTTTTTTGCTCCTCGCATTTTTCACACCTTTTCATGCTCCTGGTCTTTTTTTTTTTTTTTTTTGCTCCTCGCATTTTTCACACCTTTTCATGCTCGTCGCATTTTTCGCACCTTTTCATGCTCGTCGCATTTTTCGCACCTTTTCATGTTCGTCGCATTTTTCACACCTTTTCATGCTCCTGGTCTTTTTTTTTTTTTTTTTTGCTCCTCGCATTTTTCACACCTTTTCATGCTCCTGGTCCTTTTTTTTTTTTTTTTTTTTTTTTTTTGCTCCTCGCATTTTTCACACCTTTTCATGCTCCTGGTCTTTTTTTTTTTTTTTTTTTGCTCCTCGCATTTTTCACACCTTTTCATGCTCCTGGTCTTTTTTTTTTTTTTTTTTGCTCCTCGCATTTTTCACACCTTTTCATGCTCCTGGTCTTTTTTTTTTTTTTTTTTTGCTCCTCGCATTTTTCACACCTTTTCATGCTCCTCGCATTTTTCACACCTTTTCATGTTCCTCGCATTTCTAACACATTTTCATGCTCCTCTTTTTTTTTTTGCTCCTTGCATTTTTCACACCTTTTCATGCTCCTCGCATTTTTCACATCTTTTCATGCTCCTCGCAGTTTTCACACCTTTTCTTGCTCCTGGTCCTTTTTTTTTTTTTTTTTTTTTTTTTTTTTTTTGCTCCTCGCATTTTTCACACCTTTTCATGCTCGTCGCATTTTTCGCACCTTTTCATGCTCGTCGCATTTTTCGCACCTTTTCATGCTCGTCGCATTTTTCGCACCTTTTCATGTTCGTCGCATTTTTCACACCTTTTCATGCTCCTGGTCTTTTTTTTTTTTTTTTTTTGCTCCTCGCATTTTTCACACCTTTTCATGCTCCTGGTCCTTTTTTTTTTTTTTTTTTTTTTTTTTGCTCCTCGCATTTTTCACACCTTTTCATGCTCCTGGTCCTTTTTTTTTTTTTTTTTTTTTTTTTTTGCTCCTCGCATTTTTCACACCTTTTCATGCTCCTGGTCTTTTTTTTTTTTTTTTTTTGCTCCTCGCATTTTTCACACCTTTTCATGCTCCTGGTCTTTTTTTTTTTTTTTTTTGCTCCTCGCATTTTTCACACCTTTTCATGCTCCTGGTCTTTTTTTTTTTTTTTTTTGCTCCTCGCATTTTTCACACCTTTTCATGCTCCTGGTCTTTTTTTTTTTTTTTTTTGCTCCTTGCCTTTTTTTCCCCTTTTCTTGCTCCTGGTCCTTTTTTTTTTTTTTTTTTTTTTTTTTTTTTTGCTCCTCGCATTTTTCACACCTTTTCATGCTCCTGGTCTTTTTTTTTTTTTTTTTTTGCTCCTCGCATTTTTCACACCTTTTCATGCTCCTCGCATTTTTCGCACCTTTTCATGCTCGTCGCATTTTTCGCACCTTTTCATGCTCGTCGCATTTTTCGCACCTTTTCATGTTCGTCGCATTTTTCACACCTTTTCATGCTCCTGGTCCTTTTTTTTTTTTTTTTTTTTTTTTTTTTTTTTGCTCCTCGCATTTTTCACACCTTTTCATGCTCCTGGTCTTTTTTTTTTTTTTTTTTTGCTCCTCGCATTTTTCACACCTTTTCATGCTCCTCGCATTTTTCGCACCTTTTCATGCTCGTCGCATTTTTCGCACCTTTTCATGCTCGTCGCATTTTTCGCACCTTTTCATGTTCGTCGCATTTTTCACACCTTTTCATGCTCCTGGTCCTTTTTTTTTTTTTTTTTTTTTTTTTTTTTTTTGCTCCTCGCATTTTTCACACCTTTTCATGCTCCTGGTCTTTTTTTTTTTTTTTTTTGCTCCTCGCATTTTTCACACCTTTTCATGCTCGTCGCATTTTTCGCACCTTTTCATGCTCGTCGCATTTTTCGCACCTTTTCATGTTCGT
>NW_025316774.1:0-25192 GCF_910594005.1 Cervus elaphus
GGACTCCTATCAAGTTTCACGAGGAGTCAGGGATCGTTTCCTTTGGAGGCACTGATCTCCGCGTACCTCTGGAGTTTTCAAAGGATGTGAGGCCTCCGGTCGCGAAGAGGTGGGGAACTAGGTGTTTCTCTGTGGTCTCCACAGGGGATTCAGACATCCTTTCATCTTGGGAGATGCAAGACGAGCCTGCATTCAAGTCACTGCAGGGATATCCAACCTTATTTCGCGCAGGGCATTGCGGTGTCCATTCCACTTGAGGCCGCAAACTCAGGGTCCCTCTCACATACCTAGAGCTGAGAGAAGCCTCCTCTTGAGGTGCTTGTGGTAAGGTGGTATTCCTCTGGAGTCGAAGCCAGGGACTAACCTCTCATCTCGAGTTGATTTTTGGCCCAGGGAGCTCTTTCGTGTTGCTACAGTGACCTCAGGATCCCTCTAGCCTTGAAACAGTGTTCTTGGGGTTTCTCTGGAGTGCCATCAAGGAAATCAAGGCTCCTTTCATGTGTGATGTGCAACACGGAATTGCTCTGCACGCAGTGCAGGGGAATCGGGCCTCATCTCGCGGCGAGGGGGAAGTCTCATGGTTTTTCTCGAGTTGCGGCGGGAACCTGGGGTATATTCTCGAGTTACGACGGGGATGTCCCTTCCACCCACGTGTTTGTTCAGCGACGTCAGGACTCCTGCCTAGTTGCGAGGGACAACTCTGGATTCTCCTCGAGGCTTGGCAGGGCAATTGGGACGCCTCTCCAGCTGAGGCGGGAGACCAAGTGTCCCTTTCCAAGTGCCACAGGAATCCTGGGACTCCTATCAAGTTTCACGAGGAGTCAGGCATCGTCTCCTTTGGAGGCACTGATCTCCGCGTACCTCTGGAGTTTTCAAAGGATGTGAGGCTATCGGTCGCGATGAGGTGGGGAACTAAGTCTTTCTCTGTGCTTTCCACAGGGGATTCAGACATCCTTTCGTCCTGGGAGATGCAAGACGAGCCTGCATTGAAGTCACTGCAGGGATATCCGGCCTTATTTCGAGTCAGGGCATCGCGGTGTCCATTCCACTTGAGGCCGCAAACTCAGGGTCCCTCTCACATACCTAGAGCTGAGAGAAGCCTCCTCTTGAGGTGCTTGTGGTAAGGTGGTATTCCTCTGGAGACGAATCCAGGGACTAACCTCTCTTTTCGAGTTGATTTTTGGTCCACAGAGTTCTTTCGTGTTGCTACAGTGACCTCAGGATCCCTCTATCCTTGAAACAGTGTTCTTGGGGGTTCTCTGGAGTGCCATGAAGGAAATCAAGGCTCCTTTCATGTGTGATGTGCAAGACGGAATTGCTCTGCACGCAGTACAGGGGAATCGGGCCTCATCTCGCATCGAGGGGGAAGTCTCATGGTTTTTCTCGAGTTGCGGCGGGAACCTGGGGTATATTCTCGAGTTACGACGGAGATGGCCCTTCCACCCACGTGTTTGTTCAGCCACGTCAGGACTCCTGCCTAGTTGCGAGACACAACTCGGGATTCTCCTCGAGGCTTGGCAAGGCAATTGGGACGCCTCTCCAGCTGAGGCGGGAGACCAAGGGTCCCTTTCCACGTGCCACAGGAATCCTGGGACTCCGATCAAGTTTCACGAGGAGTCAGGCATCGTCTCCTTTGGAGGCACTGATCTCCGCGTACCTCTGGAGTTTTCAAAGGATGTGAGGCCTCCGGTCGCGATGAGGTGGGGAACTAGGTCTTTGTCTGTGGTCTCCACAGGGGATTCAGACATCCTTTCATCTTGGGAGATGCAAGACGAGCCTGCATTCAAGTCACTGCAGGGATATCCAGCCTTATTTGGCGTCAGGGCATCGCGGTGTCCATTCCACTTGAGGCCGCAAAGTCAGGGTCCCTCTCACATACCTAGAGGTGAGAGAAGCCTCCTCTTGAGGTGCTTGTGGTAAGGTGGTATTCCTCTGGAGTCGAAGCCAGGGACTAACCTCTCATCTCGAGTTGATTTTTGTCCCACGGAGCTCTTTCATGTTGCTACAGTGACCTCAGGATCCCTCTAGCCTTGAAACAGTGTTCTTGGGGTTTCTCTGGAGTGCCATCAAGGAAATCAAGGCTCCTTTCATGTGTGATGTGCAACACGGAATTGCTCTGCACGCAGTGCAGGGGAATCGGGCCTCATCTCGCGGCGAGGGGGAAGTCTCATGGTTTTTCTCGAGTTGCGGCGGGACCCTGGGGTATATTCTCGAGTTACGACGGGGATGGCCCTTCCACATACGTGTTTGTTCAGCCATGTCAGGACTCCTGCCTAGTTGCGAGGGACAACTCGGGATTCTCCTCGAGGCTTTGCAGGGCAATTGGGACGCCTCTCCAGCTGAGACGGGAGACCAAGGGTCCCTTTCCACGTGCCACAGGAATCCTGGGTCTCCTATCAAGTTTCACGAGGAGTCAGGCATCGTCTCCTTTGGAGGCACTGATCTCCGCATACCTCTGGAGTTTTCAAAGGAATTGAGGCCTCCTGTCGCGATGAGGTGGGGAACTAGGTCTTTCTCTGTGGTCTCCACAGGGGATTCAGACACCCTTTCGTCTTGGGAGATGCAAGACGAGCCTGCATTGAAGTCACTGCAGGGATATCCGGCCTTATTTCGAGTCAGGGCTTCGCGGTGTCCATTCCACTTGAGGCCGCAAACTCAGGGTCCCTCTCACATACCTAGAGCTGAGAGAAGCCTCCTCTTGAGGTGCTTGTGGTAAGGTGGTATTCCTCTGGAGTCGAAGCCAGGGACTAACCTCTCATCTCGAGTTGATTTTTGGTCCACGGAGCTCTTTCGTGTTGCTACAGTGACCTCAGGATCCCTCTAGCCTTGAAACAGTGTTCTTGGGGTTTCTCTGGAGTGCCATCAAGGAAATCAAGGCTCCGTTCATGTGTGATGTGCAACACAGAATTGCTCTGCATACAGTGCAGGGGAATCGGGCCTCATCTCGCGGCGAGGGGGAAGTCTCATGGTTTTTCTCGAGTTGCGGCGGGAACCTGGGGTATATTCTCGAGTTACGACGGGGATGGCCCTTCCACACATGTGTTTGTTCAGCCACGCCAGGACTCCTGCCTAGTTGCGAGGGACAACTCGGGATTCTCCTCGAGGCTTGACAAGGCAATTGGGATGCCTCTCCAGCTGAGGCGGGAGACCAAGGGTCCCTTTCCACGTGCCACAGGAATCCTGGGACTCCTATCAAGTTTCACGAGGAGTCAGGCATCGTCTCCTTTGGAGGCACTGATCTCCGCGTACCTCTGGAGTTTTCAAAGGATGTGAGGCCTCCGGTCGCGATGAGGTGGGGAACTAGGTCTTTCTCTGTGGTCTCCACAGGGGATTCAAACATCCTTTCATCTTGGGAGATGCAAGACGAGCCTGCATTCAAGTCACTGCAGGGATATCCAGCCTTATTTCGCGTCAGGGCATCGCGGTGTCCATTCCACTTGAGGCCGCAAACTCAGGGTCCCTCTCACATACCTAGAGCTGAGAGAAGCCTCCTCTTGAGGTGCTTGTGGTAAGGTGGTATTCCTCTGGAGTCGAAGCCAGGGACTAACCTCTCATCTCGAGTTGATTTTTGGCCCACGGAGCTCTTTCGTGTTGCTACAGTGACCTCAGGATCCCTCTAGCCTTGAAACAGTGTTCTTGGGGTTTCTCTGGAGTGCCATCAAGGAAATCAAGGCTCCTTTCATGTGTGATGTGCAACACGGAATTGCTCTGCACGCAGTGCAGGGGAATCGGGCCTCATCTCGCGGCGAGGGGGAAGTCTCATGGTTTTTCTCAAGTTGCGGCGGGAACCTGGGGTATATTCTCGAGTTACGACGGGGATGGCCCTTCCACCCACGTGTTTCTTCAGCGATGTCAGGACTCCTGCCTAGTTGTGAGGGACAACTCTGGATTCTCCTCGAGGCTTGGCAGGGCAATTGGGACGCCTCTCCAGCTGAGGCGGGAGACCAAGTGTCCCTTTAAAAGTGCCACAGGAATCCTGGGACTCCTATCAAATTTCACGAGGAGTCAGGCATCGTCTCCTTTGGAGGCACTGATCTCCGCGTACCTCTGGAGTTTTCAAAGGATGTGAGGCCTCTGGTCGCGATGAGGTGGGGAACTAGGTGTTTCTCTGTGGTCTCCACAGGGGATTCAGACATCCTTTCTTCTTGGGAGATGCAAGACGAGCCTGCATTGAAGTCACTGCAGGGATATCCGGCCTTATTTCGCGTCAGGGCATCGCGGTGTCCATTCCACTTGAGGCCGCAAACTCAGGGTCCCTCTCACATACCTAGAGCTGAGAGAAGCCTCCTCTTGAGGTGCTTGTGGTAAGGTGGTATTCCTCTGGAGTCAAAGCCAGGGACTAACCTCTCATCTCGAGTTGATTTTTGGCCCACGGAGCTCTTTCGTGTTGCTACAGTGACCTCAGGATCCCTCTAGCCTTAAAACAGTGTTCTTGGGGTTTCTCTGGAGTGCCATCAAGGAAATCAAGGCTCCTTTCATGTGTGATGTGCAAGACGGAATTGCTCTGCACGCAGTACAGGGGAATCGGGCCTCATCTCGCATCGAGGGGGAAGTCTCATGGTTTTTCTCGAGTTGCGGCGGGAACCTGGGGTATATTCTCGAGTTACGACGGGGATGGCCCTTCCACCCACGTGTTTGTTCAGCCACGTCAGGACTCCTGCCTAGTTGCGAGGGACAACTCGGGATTCTCCTCGAGGCTTGGCAGGGCAATTGGAACGCCTCTCCAGCTGAGGCGGGAGACCAAGGGTCCCTTTCCACGTGCCACAAGAATCCTGGGACTCCTATCAAGTTTCACGAGGAGTCAGGCATCGTCTCCTTTGGAGGCACTGATCTCCGCGTACCTCTGGAGTTTTCAAAGGATGTGAGGCCTCCGGTCGCGATGAGGTGGGGAACTAGGTCTTTCTCTGTGGTCTCCACAGGGGATTCAGACATCCTTTTTTCTTGGGAGATGCAAGACGAGCCTGCATTCAAGTCACTGCAGGGATATCCGGCCTTATTTCGAGTCAGGGCATCGCGGTGTCCATTCCACTTGAGGCCGCAAACTCAGGATCCCTCTCACATACCTAGAGCTGAGAGAAGCCTCCACTTGAGGTGCTTGTGGTAAGGTGGTATTCCTCAGGAGTCGAAGCCAGGGACTAACCTCTAATCTCGTGTTGATTCTTGGTCCACGGAGCTCTTTCGTGTTGCTACAGTGACCTCAGGATCCCTCTAGCCTTGAAACAGTGTTCTTGGGGTTTCTCTGGAGTGCCATCAAGGAAATCAAGGCTCCTTTCATGTGTGATGTGCAACACGGAATTGCTCTGCACGCAGTGCAGGGGAATCGGGCCTCATCTCGTGGCGAGGGGGAAGTCTCATGGTTTTTCTCGAGGTGCGGCGGGAACCTGGGGTATATTCTCGAGTTACGACGGGGATGGCCCTTCCACACTCGTGTGTGTTCAGCCATGTCAGGAATCCTGCCTAGTTGCGAGGGACAACTCGGGATTCTCCTCGAGGCTTTGCAGGGCAATTGGGACGCCTCTCCAGCTGAGACGGGAGACCAAGGGTCCCTTTCCACGTGCCACAGGAAACCTGGGTCTCCTATCAAGTTTCACGAGGAGTCAGGCATCGTCTCCTTTGGAGGCACTGATCTTCGCATACCTCTGGAGTTTTCAAAGGATTTGAGGCCTCCTGTCGCGATGAGGTGGGGAACTAGGTCTTTCTCTGTGGTCTCCACAGGGGATTCAGACACCCTTTCGTCTTGGGAGATGCAAGACGAGCCTGCATTGAAGTTACTGCAGGGATATCCGGCCTTATTTCGAGTCAGGGCATCGCGGTGTCCATTCCACTTGAGGCCGCAAACTCAGGGTCCCTCTCACATACCTAGAGCTGAGAGAAGCCTCCTCTTGAGGTGCTTGTGGTAAGGTGGTATTCCTCTGGAGTCGAAGCCAGGGACTAACCTCTCATCTCGAGTTGATTTTTGGTCCACGGAGCTCTTTCGTGTTGCTACAGTGACCTCAGGATCCCTCTAGCCTTGAAACAGTGTTCTTGGGGTTTCTCTGGAGTGCCATGAAGGAAATCAAGGCTCCTTTCATGTGTGATGTGCAACACAGAATTGCTCTGCACGCAGTGCAGGGGAATCGGGCCTCATCTCGCGGCGAGGGGGAAGTCTCATGGTTTTTCTCGAGTTGCGGCGGGAACCTGGGGTATATTCTCGAGTTACGACGGGGATGGCCCTTCCACACATGTGTTTGTTCAGCCATGGCAGGACTCTTGCCTAGTTGCGAGACACAACTCGGGATTCTCCTCGAGGCTTGGCAAGGCAATTGGGACGCCTCTCCAGCTGAGGCGGGAGACCAAGGGTCCCTTTCCACGTGCCACAGGAATCCTGGGACTCCTATCAAGTTTCACGAGGAGTCAGGCATCGTCTCCTTTGGAGGCACCGATCTCCGCGTACCTCTGGAGTTTTCAAAGGATGTTAGGCTGTCGGTCGCGATGAGGTGGGGAACTAAGTCTTTCTCTGTGCTTTCCACAGGGGATTCAGACATCCTTTCGTCCTGGGAGATGCAAGACGAGCCTGTATTGAAGTCACTGCAGGGATATCCGGCCTTATTTCGAGTCAGGGCATCGCGGTGTCCATTCCACTTGAGGCCGCAAACTCAGGGTCCCTCTCACATACCTAGAGCTGAGAGAAGCCTCCTCTTGAGGTGCTTGTGGTAAGGTGGTATTCCTCTGGAGACGAATCCAGGGACTAACCTCTCTTTTCGAGTTGATTTTTGGTCCACAGAGTTCTTTCGTGTTGCTACAGTGACCTCAGGATCCCTCTATCCTTGAAACAGTGTTCTTGGGGTTTCTCTGGAGTGCCATCAAGGAAATCAAGGCTCCTTTCATGTGTGATGTGCAACATGGAATTGCTCTGCACGCAGTGCAGGGGAATCGGGCCTCATCTCGCGGCGAGGGGGAAGTCTCATGGTTTTTCTCGAGTTGCGGCGGGAACCTGGGGTATATTCTCGAGTTACGACGGGGATGGCCCTTCCACACACGTGTGTGTTCAGCCATGTCAGGACTCCTGCCTAGTTGCGAGGGACAACTCGGGATTCTCCTCGAGGCTTGGCAGGGCAATTGGGACGCCTCTCCAGCTGAGACGGGAGACCAAGGGTCCCTTTCCACGTGCCACAGGAATCCTGGGTCTCCTATCAAGTTTCACGAGGAGTCAGGCATCGTCTCCTTTGGAGGCACTGATCTCCGCATACCTCTGGAGTTTTCAAAGGATTTGAGGCCTCCTGTCGCGATGAGGTGGGGAACTAGGTCTTTCTCTGTGGTCTCCACAGGGGATTCAGACACCCTTTCGTCTTGGGAGATGCAAGACGAGCCTGCATTCCAGTCACTGCAGGGATATCCGGCCTTATTTCGAGTCAGGGTATCGCGGTGTCCATTCCACTTGAGGCCGCACACTCAGGGTCCCTCTCACATACCTAGAGCTGAGAGAAGCCTCCTCTTGAGGTGCTTGTGGTAAGGTGGTATTCCTCTGGAGTCGAAGCCAGGGACTAACCTCTCATCTCGAGTTGATTTTTGGTCCACGGAGCTCTTTCGTGTTGCTACAGTGACCTCAGGATCCCTCTAGCCTTGAAACAGTGTTCTTGGGGTTTCTCTGGAGTGCCATCAAGGAAATCAAGGCTCCTTTCATGTGTGATGTGCAACACAGAATTGCTCTGCATGCAGTGCAGGGGAATCGGGCCTCATCTCGCGGCGAGGGGAAGTCTCATGGTTTTTCTCGAGTTGCGGCGGGAACCTGGGGTATATTCTCGAGTTACGATGGGGATGGCCCTTCCACCCACGTGTTTGTTCAGCCACGTCAGGACTCCTGCCTAGTTGCGAGGGACAACTCGGGATTCTCCTCGAGGCTTGGCAGGGCAATTGGAACGCCTCTCCAGCTGAGGCGGGAGACCAAGGGTCCCTTTCCACGTGCAACAAGAATCCTGGGACTCCTATCAAGTTTCACGATGAGTCAGGCATCGTCTCCTTTGGAGGCACTGATCTCCGCGTACCTCTGGAGTTTTCAAAGGATGTGAGGCCTGCGGTCGCGATGAGGTGGGGAACTAGGTGTTTCTCTGTGGTCTCCACAGGGGATTCAGACATCCTTTCTTCTTGGGAGATGCAAGACGAGCCTGCATTCAAGTCACTGCAGGGATATCCGGCCTTATTTCGAGTCAGGGCATCGCGGTGTCCATTCCACTTGAGGCCGCAAACTCAGGATCCCTCTCACATACCTAGAGCTGAGAGAAGCCTCTTCTTGAGGTGCTTGTGGTAAGGTGGTATTCCTCAGGAGTCGAAGCCAGGGACTAACCTCTCATCTCGTGTTAATTCTTGGTTCACGGAGCTCTTTCGTGTTGCTACAGTGACCTCAGGATCCCTCTAGCCTTGAAACAGTGTTCTTGGGGTTTCTCTGGAGTGCCATGAAGGAAATCAAGGCTCCTTTCATGTGTGATGTGCAACACAGAATTGCTCTGCACGCAGTGCAGGGGAATCGGGCCTCATCTCGCGGCGAGGGGGAAGTCTCATGGTTTTTCTCCAGTTGCGGCGGGAACCTGGGGTATATTCTCGAGTTACGACGGGGATGGCCCTTCCACACACGTGTGTGTTCAGCCATGTCAGGACCCCTGCCTAGTTGCGAGGGACAACTCGGGATTCTCCTCGAGGCTTGGCAGGGCAATTGGGACGCCTCTCCAGCTGAGACGGGAGACCAAGGGTCCCTTTCCACGTGCCACAGGAATCCTGGGTCTCCTATCAAGTTTCACGAGGAGTCAGGCATCGTCTCCTTTGGAGGCACTGATCTCCGCATACCTCTGGAGTTTTCAAAGGATTTGAGGCCTCCGGTCGCGATGAGGTGGGGAACTAGGTCTTTCTCTGTGGTCTCCTCAGGGGATTCAGACACCCTTTCGTTTTGGGAGATGCAAGACGAGCCTGCATTCCAGTCACTGCAGGGATATCCGGCCTTATTTCGAGTCAGGGCATCGCGGTGTCCATTCCACTTGAGGCCGCAAACTCAGGGTCCCTCTCACATACCTAGAGCTGAGAGAAGCCTCCTCTTGAGGTGCTTGTGGTAAGGTGGTATTCCTCTGGAGTCGAAGCCAGGGACTAACCTCTCATCTCGAGTTGATTTTTGGTCCACGGAGCTCTTTCGTGTTGCTACAGTGACCTCAGGATCCCTCTAGCCTTGAAACAGTGTTCTTGGGGTTTCTCTGGAGTGCCATCAAGGAAATCAAGGCTCCTTTCATGTGTGATGTGCAACACAGAATTGCTGTGCACGCAGTGCAGGGGAATTGGGCCTCATCTCGCGGCGAGGGGGAAGTCTCATGGTTTTTCTCGAGTTGCGGCGGGAACCTGGGGTATATTCTCGAGTTACGACGGGGATGGCCCTTCCACCCACGTGTTTGTTCAGCCACGTCAGGACTCCTGCCTAGTTGCGAGGGACAACTCGGGATTCTCCTCGAGGCTTGGCAGGGCAATTGGAACGCCTCTCCAGCTGAGGCGGGAGACCAAGGGTCCCTTTCCACGTGCCACAAGAATCCTGGGACTCCTATCAAGTTTCACGATGAGTCAGGCATCGTCTCCTTTGGAGGCACTGATCTCCGCGTACCTCTGGAGTTTTCAAAGGATGTGAGGCCTCCGGTCGCGATGAGGTGGGAAACTAGGTGTTTCTCTGTGGTCTCCACAGGGGATTCAGACATCCTTTCTTCTTATGAGATGCAAGACGAGCCTGCATTCAAGTCACTGCAGGGATATCCGGCCTTATTTCGAGTCAGGGCATCGCGGTGTCCATTCCACTTGAGGCCGCAAACTCAGGATCCTTCTCACATACCTAGAGCTGAGAGAAGCCTCTTCTTGAGGTGCTTGTGGTAAGGTGGTATTCCTCAGGAGTCGAAGCCAGGGACTAACCTCTCATCTCGTGTTGATTCTTGGTCCACGGAGCTCTTTCGTGTTGCTACAGTGACCTCAGGATCCCTCTAGCCTTGAAACAGTGTTCTTGGGGTTTCTCTGGAGTGCCATCAAGGAAATCAAGGCTCCTTTCATGTGTGATGTGCAACACGGAATTGCTCTGCACGCAGTGCAGGGGAATGGGGCCTCATCTCGCGGCGAGGGGGAAGTCTCATGGTTTTTCTCGAGTTGCGGCGGGAACCTGGGGTATATTCTCGAGTTACGACGGGGATGGCCCTTCCACACACGTGTGTGTTCAGCCATGTCAGGACTCCTGCCTAGTTGCGAGGGACAACTCGGGATTCTCCTCGTGGCTTGGCAGGGCAATTGGGACGCCTCTCCAGCTGAGACGGGAGACCAAGGGTCCCTTTCCACGTGCCACAGGAATCCTGGGTCTCCTATCAAGTTTCACGAGGAGTCAGGCATCGTCTCCTTTGGAGGCACTGATCTCCGCATACCTCTGGAGTTTTCAAAGGTTTTGAGGCCTCCTGTCGTGATGAGGTGGGGAACTAGGTCTTTCTCTGTGGTCTCCACAGGGGATTCAGACACCCTTTCGTCTTGGGAGATGCAAGACGAGCCTGCATTCCAGTCACTGCAGGGATATCCGGCCTTATTTCGAGTCAGGGCTTCGCGGTGTCCATTCCACTTGAGGCCGCAAACTCAGGGTCCCTCTCACATACCTAGAGCTGAGAGAAGCCTCCTCTTGAGGTGCTTGTGGTAAGGTGGTATTCCTCTGGAGTCGAAGCCAGGGACTAACCTCTCATCTCGAGTTGATTTTTGGTCCACGGAGCTCTTTCGTGTTGCTACAGTGACCTCAGGATCCCTCTAGCCTTGAAACAGTGTTCTTGGGGTTTCTCTGGAGTGCCATCAAGGAAATCAAGGCTCCTTTCATGTGTGATGTGCAACACAGAATTGCTCTGCATGCAGTGCAGGGGAATCGGGCCTCATCTCGCGGCGAGGGGGAAGTCTCATGGTTTTTCTCGAGTTGCGGTGGGTACCTGGGGTATATTCTCGAGTTACGACGGGGATGGCCCTTCCACACATGTGTTTGTTCAGCCACGTGAGGACTCCTGCCTAGTTGCGAGGGACAACTCGGGATTCTCCTCGAGGCTTGGCAAGGCAATTGGGATGCCTCTCCAGCTGAGGCGGGAGACCAAGGGTCCCTTTCCACGTGCCACAGGAATCCTGGGACTCCTATCAAGTTTCACGAGGAGTCAGGCATCGTCTCCTTTGGAGGCACTGATCTCCGCGTACCTCTGGAGTTTTCAAAGGATGTGAGGCCTCCGGTCGCGATGAGGTGGGGAACTAGGTCTTTCTCTGTGGTCTCCACAGGGGATTCAGACATCCTTTCATCTTGGGAGATGCAAGACGAGCCTGCATTCAAGTCACTGCAGGGATATCCAGCCTTATTTCGCGTCAGGGCATCGCGGTGTCCATTCCACTTGAGGCCACAAACTCAGGGTCCCTCTCACATACCTAGAGCTGAGAGAAGCCTCCTCTTGAGGTGCTTGTGGTAAGGTGGTATTCCTCTGGAGTCGAAGCCAGGGACTAACCTCTCATCTCGAGTTGATTTTTGGCCCACGGAGCTCTTTCGTGTTGCTACAGTGACCTCAGGATCCCTCTAGCCTTGAAACAGTGTTCTTGGGGTTTCTCTGGAGTGCCATCAAGGAAATCAAGGCTCCTTTCATGTGTGATGTGCAACACGGAATTGCTCTGCACGCAGTGCAGGGGAATCGGGCCTCATCTCGCGGCGAGGGGGAAGTCTCATGGTTTTTCTCGAGTTGCGGCGGGAACCTGGGGTATATTCTCGAGTTACGACGGGGATGGCCCTTCCACCCACGTGTTTCTTCAGCGACGTCAGGACTCCTGCCTAGTTGCGAGGGACAACTCTGGATTCTCCTCGAGGCTTGGCAGGGCAATTGGGACGCCTCTCCAGCTGAGGCGGGAGACCAAGTGTCCCTTTCCAAGTGCCACAGGAATCCTGGGACTCCTATCAAGTTTCACGAGGAGTCAGGCATCGTCTCCTTTGGAGGCACTGATCTCCGCGTACCTCTGGAGTTTTCAAAGGATGTGAGGCCTCCGGTCGCGATGAGGTGGGGAACTAGGTGTTTCTCTGTGGTCTCCACAGGGGATTCAGACATCCTTTCTTCTTGGGAGATGCAAGACGAGCCTGCATTGAAGTCACTACAGGGATATCCGGCCTTATTTCGAGTCAGGGCATCGCGGTGTCCATTCCACTTGAGGCCGCAAACTCAGGGTCCCTCTCACATACATAGAGCTGAGAGAAGCCTCCTCTTGAGGTGCTTGTGGTAAGGTGGTATTCCTCTGGAGTCGAAGCCAGGGACTAACCTCTCATCTCGAGTTGATTTTTGGTCCACGGAGCTCTTTCGTGTTGCTACAGTGACCTCAGGATCCCTCTATTCTTGAAACAGTGTTCTTGGGTTTTCTCTGGAGTGCCATGAAGGAAATCAAGGCTCCTTTCATGTGTGATGTGCAACACAGAATTCCTCTGCACGCAGTGCAGGGGAATCGGGCCTCATCTCGCGGCGAGGGGGAAGTCTCATGGTTTTCTCGAGTTGCGGCGGGAACCTGGGGTATATTCTCGAGTTACGACGGGGATGGCCCTTCCACACACGTGTTTGTTCAGCCATGTCAGGACTCTTGCCTAGTTGCGAGACACAACTCGGGATTCTCCTCGAGGCTTGGCAAGGCAATTGGGACGCCTCTCCAGCTGAGGCGGGAGACCAAGGGTCCCTTTCCACGTGCCACAGGAATCCTGGGACTCCTATCAAGTTTCACGAGGAGTCAGGGATCGTTTCCTTTGGAGGCACTGATCTCCGCGTACCTCTGGAGTTTTCAAAGGATGTGAGGCCTCCGGTCGCGATGAGGTGGGGAACTAGGTCTTTCTCTGTGGTCTCCACAGGGGATTCAGACATCCTTTCATCTTGGGAGATGCAAGACGAGCCTGCATTCAAGTCACTGCAGGGATATCCAGCCTTATTTCGCGTCAGGGCATCGCGGTGTCCATTCCACTTGAGGCCGCAAAGTCAGGGTCCCTCTCACATACCTAGAGCTGAGAGAAGCCTCCTCTTGAGGTGCTTGTGGTAAGGTGGTATTCCTCTGGAGTCGAAGCCAGGGACTAACCTCTCATCTCGAGTTGATTTTTGTCCCACGGAGCTCTTTCATGTTGCTACAGTGACCTCAGGATCCCTCTAGCCTTGAAACAGTGTTCTTGGGGTTTCTCTGGAGTGCCATCAAGGAAATCAAGGCTCCTTTCATGTGTGATGTGCAACACGGAATTGCTCTGCACGCAGTGCAGGGGAATCGGGTCTCATCTCGCGGCGAGGGGGAAGTCTCATGGTTTTTCTCGAGTTGTGGCGGGAACCTGGGGTATATTCTCGAGTTACGACGGGGATGGCCCTTCCACCCACGTGTTTCTTCAGCGACGTCAGGACTCCTGCCTAGTTGCGAGGGACAACTCTGGATTCTCCTCGAGGCTTGGCAGGGCAATTGGGACGCCTCTCCAGCTGAGGCGGGAGACCAAGTGTCCCTTTCCAAGTGCCACAGGAATCCTGGGACTCCTATCAAGTTTCACGAGGAGTCAGGCATCGTCTCCTTTGGAGGCACTGATCTCCGCGTACCTCTGGAGTTTTCAAAGGATGTGAGGCTATCGGTCGCGATGAGGTGGGGAACTAAGTCTTTCTCTGTGCTTTCCACAGGGGATTCAGACATCCTTTCGTCCTGGGAGATGCAAGACGAGCCTACATTGAAGTCACTGCAGGGATATCCGGCCTTATTTCGAGTCAGGGCATCGCGGTGTCCATTCCACTTGAGGCCGCAAACTCAGGATCCCTCTCACATACCTAGAGCTGAGAGAAGCCTCCTCTTGAGGTGCTTGTGGTAAGGTGGTATTCCTCTGGAGACGAATCCAGGGACTAACCTCTCTTTTCGAGTTGATTTTTGATCCACAGAGTTCTTTCGTTTTGCTACAGTGACCTCAGGATCCCTCTAGCCTTGAAACAGTGTTCTTGGCGTTTCTCTGGAGTGCCATGAAGGAAATGAAGGCTCCTTTCATGTGTGATGTGCAAGACGGAATTGCTCTGCACGCAGTACAGGGGAATCGGGCCTCATCTCGCGGCGAGGGGGAAGTCTCATGGTTTTTCTCGAGTTGCGGCGGGAACCTGGGGTATATTCTGGAGTTACGACGGGGATGGCCCTTCCACCCACGTGTTTGTTCAGCCACGTCAGGACTCCTGCCTAGTTGCGAGGGACAACTCTGGATTCTCCTCGAGGCTTGGCAGGGCAATTGGGACGCCTCTCCAGCTGAGGCGGGAGACCAAGTGTCCCTTTCCAAGTGCCACAGGAATCCTGGGACTCCTATCAAGTTTCACGAGGAGTCAGGCATCGTCTCCTTTGGAGGCACTGATCTCCGCGTACCTCTGGAGTTTTCAAAGGATGTGAGGCCTCCGGTCGCGATGAGGTGGGGAACTAGGTGTTTCTCTGTGGTCTCCACAGGGGATTCAGACATCCTTTCTTCTTGGGAGATGCAAGACGAGCCTGCATAGAAGTCACTGCAGGGATATCCGGCCTTATTTCGAGTCAGGGCATCGCGGTGTCCATTCCACTTGAGGCCGCAAACTCAGGGTCCCTCTCACATACATAGAGCTGAGAGAAGCCTCCTCTTGAGGTGCTTGTGGTAAGGTGGTATTCCTCTGGAGTCGAAGCCAGGGACTAACCTCTCATCTCGAGTTGATTTTTGGTCCACGGAGCTCTTTCGTGTTGCTACAGTGACCTCAGGATCCCTCTATTCTTGAAACAGTGTTCTTGGGTTTTCTCTGGAGTGCCATGAAGGAAATCAAGGCTCCTTTCATGTGTGATGTGCAACACAGAATTCCTCTGCACGCAGTGCAGGGGAATCGGGCCTCATCTCGCGGCGAGGGGGAAGTCTCATGGTTTTCTCGAGTTGCGGCGGGAACCTGGGGTATATTCTCGAGTTACGACGGGGATGGCCCTTCCACACACGTGTTTGTTCAGCCATGTCAGGACTCTTGCCTAGTTGCGAGACACAACTCGGGATTCTCCTCGAGGCTTGGCAAGGCAATTGGGACGCCTCTCCAGCTGAGGCGGGAGACCAAGGATCCCTTTCCACGTGCCACAGGAATCCTGGGACTCCTATCAAGTTTCACGAGGAGTCAGGGATCGTTTCCTTTGGAGGCACTGATCTCCGCGTACCTCTGGAGTTTTCAAAGGATGTGAGGCCTCCGGTCGCGATGAGGTGGGGAACTAGGTCTTTCTCTGTGGTCTCCACAGGGGATTCAGACATCCTTTCATCTTGGGAGATGCAAGACGAGCCTGCATTCAAGTCACTGCAGGGATATCCAGCCTTATTTCGCGTCAGGGCATCGCGGTGTCCATTCCACTTGAGGCCGCAAACTCAGGGTCCCTCTCACATACCTAGAGCTGAGAGAAGCCTCCTCTTGAGGTGCTTGTGGTAAGGTGGTATTCCTCTGGAGTCGAAGCCAGGGACTAACCTCTCATCTCGAGTTGATTTTTGGCCCACGGAGCTCTTTCATGTTGCTACAGTGACCTCAGGATCCCTCTAGCCTTGAAACAGTGTTCTTGGGGTTTCTCTGGAGTGCCATCAAGGAAATCAAGGCTCCTTTCATGTGTGATGTGCAACACGGAATTGCTCTGCACGCAGTGCAGGGGAATCGGGTCTCATCTCGCGGCGAGGGGGAAGTCTCATGGTTTTTCTCGAGTTGCGGCGGGAACCTGGGGTATATTCTCGAGTTACGACGGGGATGGCCCTTCCACCCACGTGTTTCTTCAGCGACGTCAGGACTCCTGCCTAGTTGCGAGGGACAACTCTGGATTCTCCTCGAGGCTTGGCAGGGCAATTGGGACGCCTCTCCAGCTGAGGCGGGAGACCAAGTGTCCCTTTCCAAGTGCCACAGGAATCCTGGGACTCCTATCAAGTTTCACGAGGAGTCAGGCATCGTCTCCTTTGGAGGCACTGATCTCCGCGTACCTCTGGAGTTTTCAAAGGATGTGAGGCTATCGGTCGCGATGAGGTGGGGAACTAAGTCTTTCTCTGTGCTTTCCACAGGGGATTCAGACATCCTTTCGTCCTGGGAGATGCAAGACGAGCCTACATTGAAGTCACTGCAGGGATATCCGGCCTTATTTCGAGTCAGGGCATCGCGGTGTCCATTCCACTTGAGGCCGCAAACTCAGGGTCCCTCTCACATACCTAGAGCTGAGAGAAGCCTCCTCTTGAGGTGCTTGTGGTAAGGTGGTATTCCTCTGGAGACGAATCAAGGGACTAACCTCTCTTTTCGAGTTGATTTTTGATCCACAGAGTTCTTTCGTGTTGCTACAGTGACCTCAGGATCCCTCTAGCCTTGAAACAGTGTTCTTGGCGTTTCTCTGCAGTGCCATGAAGGAAATGAAGGCTCCTTTCATGTGTGATGTGCAAGACGGAATTGCTCTGCACGCAGTACAGGGGAATCGGGCCTCATCTCGCGGCGAGGGGGAAGTCTCATGGTTTTTCTCGAGTTGCGGCGGGAACCTGGGGTATATTCTCGAGTTACGACGGGGATGGCCCTTCCACACACGTGTGTGTTCAGCCATGTCAGGACTCCTGCCTAGTTGCGAGGGACAACTCGGGATTCTCCTCGTGGCTTGGCAGGGCAATTGGGACGCCTCTCCAGCTGAGACGGGAGACCAAGGGTCCCTTTCCACGTGCCACAGGAATCCTGGGTCTCCTATCAAGTTTCACGAGGAGTCAGGCATCGTCTCCTTTGGAGGCACTGATCTCCGCATACCTCTGGAGTTTTCAAAGGTTTTGAGGCCTCCTGTCGCGATGAGGTGGGGAACTAGGTCTTTCTCTGTGGTCTCCACAGGGGATTCAGACACCCTTTCGTCTTGGGAGATGCAAGACGAGCCTGCATTCCAGTCACTGCAGGGATATCCGGCCTTATTTCGAGTCAGGGCTTCGCGTTGTCCATTCCACTTGAGGCCGCAAACTCAGGGTCCCTCTCACATACCTAGAGCTGAGAGAAGCCTCCTCTTGAGGTGCTTGTGGTAAGGTGGTATTCCTCTGGAGTCGAAGCCAGGGACTAACCTCTCATCTCGAGTTGATTTTTGGTCCACGGAGCTCTTTCGTGTTGCTACAGTGACCTCAGGATCCCTCTAGCCTTGAAACAGTGTTCTTGGGGTTTCTCTGGAGTGCCATCAAGGAAATCAAGGCTCCTTTCATGTGTGATGTGCAACACAGAATTGCTCTGCATGCAGTGCAGGGGAATCGGGCCTCATCTCGCGGCGAGGGGGAAGTCTCATGGTTTTTCTCGAGTTGCGGTGGGAACCTGGGGTATATTCTCGAGTTACGACGGGGATGGCCCTTCCACACATGTGTTTGTTCAGCCACGTGAGGACTCCTGCCTAGTTGCGAGGGACAACTCGGAATTCTCCTCGAGGCTTGGCAAGGCAATTGGGATGCCTCTCCAGCTGAGGCGGGAGACCAAGGGTCCCTTTCCACGTGCCACAGGAATCCTGGGACTCCTATCAAGTTTCACGAGGAGTCAGGCATCGTCTCCTTTGGAGGCACTGATCTCCGCGTACCTCTGGAGTTTTCAAAGGATGTGAGGCCTCCGGTCGCGATGAGGTGGGGAACTAGGTCTTTCTCTGTGGTCTCCACAGGGGATTCAGACATCCTTTCATCTTGGGAGATGCAAGACGAGCCTGCATTCAAGTCACTGCAGGGATATCCAGCCTTATTTCGCGTCAGGGCATCGCGGTGTCCATTCCACTTGAGGCCGCAAACTCAGGGTCCCTCTCACATACCTAGAGCTGAGAGAAGCCTCCTCTTGAGGTGCTTGTGGTAAGGTGGTATTCCTCTGGAGTCGAAGCCAGGGACTAACCTCTCATCTCGAGTTGATTTTTGGCCCACGGAGCTCTTTCGTGTTGCTACAGTGACCTCAGGATCCCTCTAGCCTTGAAACAGTGTTCTTGGGGTTTCTCTGGAGTGCCATCAAGGAAATCAAGGCTCCTTTCATGTGTGATGTGCAACACGGAATTGCTCTGCACGCAGTGCAGGGGAATCGGGCCTCATCTCGCGGCGAGGGGGAAGTCTCATGGTTTTTCTCGAGTTGCGGCGGGAACCTGGGGTATATTCTCGAGTTACGACGGGGATGGCCCTTCCACCCACGTGTTTCTTCAGCGACGTCAGGACTCCTGCCTAGTTGCGAGGGACAACTCTGGATTCTCCTCGAGGCTTGGCAGGGCAATTGGGACGCCTCTCCAGCTGAGGCGGGAGACCAAGTGTCCCTTTCCAAGAGCCACAGGAATCCTGGGACTCCTATCAAGTTTCACGAGGAGTCAGGCATCGTCTCCTTTGGAGGCACTGATCTCCGCGTACCTCTGGAGTTTTCAAAGGATGTGAGGCCTCCGGTCGCGATGAGGTGGGGAACTAGGTGTTTCTCTGTGGTCTCCACAGGGGATTCAGACATCCTTTCTTCTTGGGAGATGCAAGACGAGCCTGCATTGAAGTCACTGCAGGGATATCCGGCCTTATTTCGAGTCAGGGCATCGCGGTGTCCATTCCACTTGAGGCCGCAAACTCAGGGTCCCTCTCACATACGTAGAGCTGAGAGAAGCCTCCTCTTGAGGTGCTTGTGGTAAGGTGGTATTCCTCTGGAGTCGAAGCCAGGGACTAACCTCTCATCTCGAGTTGATTTTTGGTCCACGGAGCTCTTTCGTGTTGCTACAGGGACCTCAGGATCCCTCTATTCTTGAAACAGTGTTCTTGGGTTTTCTCTGGAGTGCCATGAAGGAAATCAAGGCTCCTTTCATGTGTGATGTGCAACACAGAATTCCTCTGCACGCAGTGCAGGGGAATCGGGCCTCATCTCGCGGCGAGGGGGAAGTCTCATGGTTTTCTCGAGTTGCGGCGGGAACCTGGGGTATATTCTCGAGTTACGACGGGGATGGCCCTTCCACACACGTGTTTGTTCAGCCATGTCAGGACTCTTGCCTAGTTGCGAGACACAACTCGGGATTCTCCTCGAGGCTTGGCAAGGCAATTGGGACGCCTCTCCAGCTGAGGCGGGAGACCAAGGATCCCTTTCCACGTGCCACAGGAATCCTGGGACTCCTATCAAGTTTCACGAGGAGTCAGGGATCGTTTCCTTTGGAGGCACTGATCTCCGCGTACCTCTGGAGTTTTCAAAGGATGTGAGGCCTCCGGTCGCGATGAGGTGGGGAACTAGGTCTTTCTCTGTGGTCTCCACAGGGGATTCAGACATCCTTTCATCTTGGGAGATGCAAGACGAGCCTGCATTCAAGTCACTGCAGGGATATCCAGCCTTATTTCGCGTCAGGGCATCGCGGTGTCCATTCCACTTGAGGCCGCAAACTCAGGGTCCCTCTCACATACCTAGAGCTGAGAGAAGCCTCCTCTTGAGGTGCTTGTGGTAAGGTGGTATTCCTCTGGAGTCGAAGCCAGGGACTAACCTCTCATCTCGAGTTGATTTTTGGCCCACGGAGCTCTTTCATGTTGCTACAGTGACCTCAGGATCCCTCTAGCCTTGAAACAGTGTTCTTGGGGTTTCTCTGGAGTGCCATCAAGGAAATCAAGGCTCCTTTCATGTGTGATGTGCAACACGGAATTGCTCTGCACGCAGTGCAGGGGAATCGGGTCTCATCTCGCGGCGAGGGGGAAGTCTCATGGTTTTTCTCGAGTTGCGGCGGGAACCTGGGGTATATTCTCGAGTTACGACGGGGATGGCCCTTCCACCCACGTGTTTCTTCAGCGACGTCAGGACTCCTGCCTAGTTGCGAGGGACAACTCTGGATTCTCCTCGAGGCTTGGCAGGGCAATTGGGACGCCTCTCCAGCTGAGGCGGGAGACCAAGTGTCCCTTTCCAAGTGCCACAGGAATCCTGGGACTCCTATCAAGTTTCACGAGGAGTCAGGCATCGTCTCCTTTGGAGGCACTGATCTCCGCGTACCTCTGGAGTTTTCAAAGGATGTGAGGCTATCGGTCGCGATGAGGTGGGGAACTAAGTCTTTCTCTGTGCTTTCCACAGGGGATTCAGACATCCTTTCGTCCTGGGAGATGCAAGACGAGCCTACATTGAAGTCACTGCAGGGATATCCGGCCTTATTTCGAGTCAGGGCATCGCGGTGTCCATTCCACTTGAGGCCGCAAACTCAGGGTCCCTCTCACATACCTAGAGCTGAGAGAAGCCTCCTCTTGAGGTGCTTGTGGTAAGGTGGTATTCCTCTGGAGACGAATCCAGGGACTAACCTCTCTTTTCGAGTTGATTTTTGATCCACAGAGTTCTTTCGTGTTGCTACAGTGACCTCAGGATCCCTCTAGCCTTGAAACAGTGTTCTTGGCGTTTCTCTGGAGTGCCATGAAGGAAATGAAGGCTCCTTTCATGTGTGATGTGCAAGACGGAATTGCTCTGCACGCAGTACAGGGGAATCGGGCCTCATCTCGCGGCGAGGGGGAAGTCTCATGGTTTTTCTCGAGTTGCGGCGGGAACCTGGGGTATATTCTCGAGTTACGACGGGGATGGCCCTTCCACACGTGTGTGTTCAGCCATGTCAGGACTCCTGCCTAGTTGCGAGGGACAACTCGGGATTCTCCTCGTGGCTTGGCAGGGCAATTGGGACGCCTCTCCAGCTGAGACGGGAGACCAAGGGTCCCTTTCCACGTGCCACAGGAATCCTGGGTCTCCTATCAAGTTTCACGAGGAGTCAGGCATCGTCTCCTTTGGAGGCACTGATCTCCGCATACCTCTGGAGTTTTCAAAGGTTTTGAGGCCTTCTGTCGTGATGAGGTGGGGAACTAGGTCTTTCTCTGTGGTCTCCACAGGGGATTCAGACACCCTTTCGTCTTGGGAGATGCAAGACGAGCCTGCATTCCAGTCACTGCAGGGATATCCGGCCTTATTTCGAGTCAGGGCTTCGCGGTGTCCATTCCACTTGAGGCCGCAAACTCAGGGTCCCTCTCACATACCTAGAGCTGAGAGAAGCCTCCTCTTGAGGTGCTTGTGGTAAGGTGGTATTCCTCTGGAGTCGAAGCCAGGGACTAACCTCTCATCTCGAGTTGATTTTTGGTCCACGGAGCTCTTTCGTGTTGCTACAGTGACCTCAGGATCCCTCTAGCCTTGAAACAGTGTTCTTGGGGTTTCTCTGGAGTGCCATCAAGGAAATCAAGGCTCCTTTCATGTGTGATGTGCAACACAGAATTGCTCTGCATGCAGTGCAGGGGAATCGGGCCTCATCTCGCGGCGAGGGGGAAGTCTCATGGTTTTTCTCGAGTTGCGGTGGGAACCTGGGGTATATTCTCGAGTTACGACGGGGATGGCCCTTCCACACATGTGTTTGTTCAGCCACGTGAGGACTCCTGCCTAGTTGCGAGGGACAACTCGGGATTCTCCTCGCGGCTTGGCAAGGCAATTGGGATGCCTCTCCAGCTGAGGCGGGAGACCAAGGGTCCCTTTCCACGTGCCACAGGAATCCTGGGACTCCTATCAAGTTTCACGAGGAGTCAGGCATCGTCTCCTTTGGAGGCACTGATCTCCGCGTACCTCTGGAGTTTTCAAAGGATGTGAGGCCTCCGGTCGCGATGAGGTGGGGAACTAGGTCTTTCTCTGTGGTCTCCACAGGGGATTCAGACATCCTTTCATCTTGGGAGATGCAAGACGAGCCTGCATTCATGTCACTGCAGGGATATCCAGCCTTATTTCGCGTCAGGGCATCGCGGTGTCCATTCCACTTGAGGCCGCAAACTCAGGGTCCCTCTCACATACCTAGAGCTGAGAGAAGCCTCCTCTTGAGGTGCTTGTGGTAAGGTGGTATTCCTCTGGAGTCGAAGCCAGGGACTAACCTCTCATCTCGAGTTGATTTTTGGCCCACGGAGCTCTTTCGTGTTGCTACAGTGACCTCAGGATCCCTCTAGCCTTGAAACAGTGTTCTTGGGGTTTCTCTGGAGTGCCATCAAGGAAATCAAGGCTCCTTTCATGTGTGATGTGCAACACGGAATTGCTCTGCACGCAGTGCAGGGGAATCGGGCCTCATCTCGCGGCGAGGGGGAAGTCTCATGGTTTTTCTCGAGTTGCGGCGGGAACCTGGGGTATATTCTCGAGTTACGACGGGGATGGCCCTTCCACCCACGTGTTTCTTCAGCGACGTCAGGACTCCTGCCTAGTTGCGAGGGACAACTCTGGATTCTCCTCGAGGCTTGGCAGGGGAATTGGGACGCCTCTCCAGCTGAGGCGGGAGACCAAGTGTCCCTTTCCAAGAGCCACAGGAATCCTGGGACTCCTATCAAGTTTCACGAGGAGTCAGGCATCGTCTCCTTTGGAGGCACTGATCTCCGCGTACCTCTGGAGTTTTCAAAGGATGTGAGGCCTCCGGTCGCGATGAGGTGGGGAACTAGGTGTTTCTCTGTGGTCTCCACAGGGGATTCAGACATCCTTTCTTCTTGGGAGATGCAAGACGAGCCTGCATTGAAGTCACTGCAGGGATATCCGGCCTTATTTCGAGTCAGGGCATCGCGGTGTCCATTCCACTTGAGGCCGCAAACTCAGGGTCCCTCTCACATACCTAGAGCTGAGAGAAGCCTCCTCTTGAGGTGCTTGTGGTAAGGTGGTATTCCTCTGGAGTCGAAGCCAGGGACTAACCTCTCATCTCGAGTTGATTTTTGGTCCACGGAGCTCTTTCGTGTTGCTACAGTGACCTCAGGATCCCTCTATTCTTGAAACAGTGTTCTTGGGTTTTCTCTGGAGTGCCATGAAGGAAATCAAGGCTCCTTTCATGTGTGATGTGCAACACAGAATTCCTCTGCACGCAGTGCAGGGGAATCGGGCCTCATCTCGCGGCGAGGGGGAAGTCTCATGGTTTTCTCGAGTTGCGGCGGGAACCTGGGGTATATTCTCGAGTTACGACGGGGATGGCCCTTCCACACACGTGTTTGTTCAGTCATGTCAGGACTCTTGCCTAGTTGCGAGACACAACTCGGGATTCCCCTCGAGGCTTGGCAAGGCAATTGGGACGCCTCTCCAGCTGAGGCGGGAGACCAAGGGTCCCTTTCCACGTGCCACAGGAATCCTGGGACTCCTATCAAGTTTCACGAGGAGTCAGGGATCGTTTCCTTTGGAGGCACTGATCTCCGCGTACCTCTGGAGTTTTCAAAGGATGTGAGGCCTCCGGTCGCGATGAGGTGGGGAACTAGGTCTTTCTCTGTGGTCTCCACAGGGGATTCAGACATCCTTTCATCTTGGGAGATGCAAGACGAGCCTGCATTCAAGTCACTGCAGGGATATCCAGCCTTATTTCGCGTCAGGGCATCGCGGTGTCCATTCCACTTGAGGCCGCAAACTCAGGGTCCCTCTCACATACCTAGAGCTGAGAGAAGCCTCCTCTTGAGGTGCTTGTGGTAAGGTGGTATTCCTCTGGAGTCGAAGCCAGGGACTAACCTCTCATCTCGAGTTGATTTTTGGCCCACGGAGCTCTTTCATGTTGCTACAGTGACCTCAGGATCCCTCTAGCCTTGAAACAGTGTTCTTGGGGTTTCTCTGGAGTGCCATCAAGGAAATCAAGGCTCCTTTCATGTGTGATGTGCAACACGGAATTGCTCTGCACGCAGTGCAGGGGAATCGGGTCTCATCTCGCAGCGAGGGGGAAGTCTCATGGTTTTTCTCGAGTTGTGGCGGGAACCTGGGGTATATTCTCGAGTTACGACGGGGATGGCCCTTCCACCCACGTGTTTCTTCAGCGACGTCAGGACTCCTGCCTAGTTGCGAGGGACAACTCTGGATTCTCCTCGAGGCTTGGCAGGGCAATTGGGACGCCTCTCCAGCTGAGGCGGGAGACCAAGTGTCCCTTTCCAAGTGCCACAGGAATCCTGGGACTCCTATCAAGTTTCACGAGGAGTCAGGCATCGTCTCCTTTGGAGGCACTGATCTCCGCGTACCTCTGGAGTTTTCAAAGGATGTGAGGCTATCGGTCGCGATGAGGTGGGGAACTAAGTCTTTCTCTGTGCTTTCCACAGGGGATTCAGACATCCTTTCGTCCTGGGAGATGCAAGACGAGCCTACATTGAAGTCACTGCAGGGATATCCGGCCTTATTTCGAGTCAGGGCATCGCGGTGTCCATTCCACTTGAGGCCGCAAACTCAGGGTCCCTCTCACATACCTAGAGCTGAGAGAAGCCTCCTCTTGAGGTGCTTGTGGTAAGGTGGTATTCCTCTGGAGACGAATCCAGGGACTAACCTCTCTTTTCGAGTTGATTTTTGATCCACAGAGTTCTTTCGTGTTGCTACAGTGACCTCAGGATCCCTCTAGCCTTGAAACAGTGTTTTTGGCGTTTCTCTGGAGTGCCATGAAGGAAATGAAGGCTCCTTTCATGTGTGATGTGCAAGACGGAATTGCTCTGCACGCAGTACAGGGGAATCGGGCCTCATCTCGCGGCGAGGGGGAAGTCTCATGGTTTTTCTCGAGTTGCGGCGGGAACCTGGGGTATATTCTCGAGTTACGACGGGGATGGCCCTTCCACCCACGTGTTTGTTCAGCCACGTCAGGACTCCTGCCTAGTTGCGAGGGACAACTCTGGATTCTCCTCGAGGCTTGGCAGGGCAATTGGGACGCCTCTCCAGCTGAGGCGGGAGACCAAGTGTCCCTTTCCAAGTGCCACAGGAATCCTGGGTCTCCTCTCAAGTTTCACGAGGAGTCAGGCATCGTCTCCTTTGGAGGCACTGATCTCCGCGTACCTCTGGAGTTTTCAAAGGATGTGAGGCCTCCGGTCGCGATGAGGTGGGGAACTAGGTGTTTCTCTGTGGTCTCCACAGGGGATTCAGACATCCTTTCTTCTTGGGAGATGCAAGACGAGCCTGCATTGAAGTCACTGCAGGGATATCCGGCCTTATTTCGAGTCAGGGCATCGCGGTGTCCATTCCACTTGAGGCCGCAAACTCAGGGTCCCTCTCACATACATAGAGCTGAGAGAAGCCTCCTCTTGAGGTGCTTGTGGTAAGGTGGTATTCCTCTGGAGTCGAAGCCAGGGACTAACCTCTCATCTCGAGTTGATTTTTAGTCCACGGAGCTCTTTCGTGTTGCTACAGTGACCTCAGGATCCCTCTATTCTTGAAACAGTGTTCTTGGGTTTTCTCTGGAGTGCCATGAAGGAAATCAAGGCTCCTTTCATGTGTGATGTGCAACACAGAATTCC